>NW_024098886.1:0-10605 GCF_016545835.1 Crotalus tigris
AAGTAAGTACGCTCCTAACTGCACCCAAATATTCCGATTTTGTTGGCGATGTCCATTTTGCTGTATGAGTTCATGGTGACCTAACCCTGACTGGAATTTTTCCACTATGGAATTTTCCCATGTATTTTACCAGGAAAGATATATAAGGGCAACCTATAAAAGTAAGTGCCCCCCTAACCAGACCCAAGTATTCCGAGTTTGTTGGCGATGTCCATTTTGCTCTACGAGTTCATGGTGACCTAACCCTAACCCTAAGTGGAATTTTCCTCCAATGGGATTTTCCCATGTATTTTACCAGGCAAGATAGATAGGGCAGCCTACAAAAGTAAGTACGGTCCTAACTGTACCCAAATATTCCGAGTTTCTTGGCGATGTCCATTTTGCTCTATGAGTTCATGGTGACCTAACCCTAAGTGGAATTTTCCTCCAATGGAATTTTCCCATGTATTTTACCTGGAAAGATATATACGGCAGCGTACAAAAGTAAGTACGCTCCTAACCAGACCGAAGTGTTCCGAGTTTCTTGTCGATATCCATTTTCCTCTATGAGTTCATGGTGACCTAACCCTAACTGGAATTTTTCCACTATGGAATTTTCCCATGTATTTTTCCAGGAAAGATAGATAGGGAAGCCTATCAAAGTAAATGCCCCCCTAACCATACCCAAGTATTCCGAGTTTCTTGGCGATGTCCATTTTGCCCTACGAGTTCATGGTGACCTAACCCTAACCCTAAGTGGAATTTTCCTCCAATGGGATTTTCCCATGTATTTTACCAGGCAAGATAGATAGGGCAGCCTACAAAAGTAAGTACGATCCTAACTGTACCCAAATATTCCGAGTTTCTTGGCGATGTCCATTTTGCTCTATGAGTTCATGGTGACCTAACCCTAAGTGGAATTTTCTCACTATGGAATTTTCCCATGTATTTTACCTGGAAAGATATATACGGCAGCGTACAAAAGTAAGTACGCTCCTAACCATACCGAAGTGTTCCGAGTTTCTTGTCCATATCGATTTTCCTCTATGAGTTCATGGTGACCTAACCATAACTGGAATTTTTCCACTATGGAATTTTCCCATGTATTTTTCCAGGAAAGATGGATAGCGAAGCCTATAAAAGTAAATGCCCCCCTAACCATACCCAAGTATTCCGAGTTTCTTGGCGATGTCCATTTTGCCCTACGAGTTCATGGTGACCTAACCCTAACCCTAAGTGGAATTTTCCTCCAATGGGATTTTCCCATGTATTTTACCAGGCAAGATAGATAGGGCAGCCTACAAAAGTAAGTACGGTCCTAACTGTACCCAAATATTCCGAGTTTCTTGGCGGTGTCCATTTTGCTCTATGAGTTCATGGTGACCTAACCCTAACCCTAAGTGGAATTTTCCTCCAATGGGATTTTCCCATGTATTTTACCAGGCAAGATAGATAGGGCAGCCTACAAAAGTAAGTACGCTCCTAACTGCACCCAAATATTCCGAGTTTCTTGGCGATTTCCATTTTCCTCTATGAGTTCATGGTGACCTAACCCTAACTGGAATTTTTCCACTATGGAATTTTCCCATGTATTTTTCCAGGAAAGATAGATAGGGAAGCCTATAAAAGTAAGTACGCTCCTAACTGTACCCAAATATTCCGAGTTTATTGGCGATGTCCATTTTGCCCTACGAGTTCATGGTGACCTAACCCTAACCCTAAGTGGAATTTTCCTCCAATGGGATTTTCCCATGTATTTTACCAGGCAAGATAGATAGGGCAGCCTACAAAAGTAAGTACGCTCCTAACTGTACCCAAATATTCTGGGTTTCTTGGCGATATCAATTTTGCTCTATGAGTTCATGGTGACCTAACCCTAAGTGGAATTTTCCCACTATGGAATTTTCCCATGTATTTTACCTGGAAAGATATATACGGCAGCGTACAAAAGTAAGTACGCTCCTAACCATACCGAAGTGTTCCGAGTTTCTTGTCCATATCGATTTTCCTCTATGAGTTCATGGTGACCTAACCATAACTGGAATTTTTCCACTATGGAATTTTCCCATGTATTTTTCCAGGAAAGATGGATATTGAAGCCTATAAAAGTAAATGCCCCCCTAACCATACCCAAGTATTCTGAGTTTCTTGGCGATGTCCATTTTGCCCTACGAGTTCATGGTGACCTAACCCTAACCCTAAGTGGAATTTTCCTCCAATGGGATTTTCCCATGTATTTTACCAGGCAAGATAGATAGGGCAGCCTACAAAAGTAAGTACGGTCCTAACTGTACCCAAATATTCCGAGTTTCTTGGCGATGTCCATTTTGCTCTATGAGTTCATGGTGACCTAACCCTAAGTGGAATTTTCTCACTATGGAATTTTCCCATGTATTTTACCAGGCAAGATAGATAGGGCAGCCTACAAAAGTAAGTACGCTCCTAACTGCACCCAAATAGTCCGATTTTGTTGGCGATGTCCATTTTGCTCTATGAGTTCATGGTGACCTAACCCTAACTGGAATTTTTCCACTATGGAATTTTCCCATGTATTTTACCAGGAAAGATATATACGGCAGCGTACAAAAGTAAGTACGCTCCTAACTGTACCCAAATATTCCGAGTATCTTGGCGATGTCCATTTTCCTCTATGAGTTCATGGTGACCTAACCCTAACTGGAATTTTTCCACTATGGAATTTTCCCATGTATTTTACCAGGAAAGATAGATAGGGCAACCTATAAAAGTAAGTGCCCCCCTAACCAGACCCAAGTATTCCGAGTTTGTTGGCGATGTCCATTTTGCTCTACGAGTTCATGGTGACCTAACCCTAACCCTAAGTGGAATTTTCCTCCAATGGGATTTTCCCATGTATTTTACCAGGCAAGATAGATAGGGCAGCCTACAAAAGTAAGTACGCGCCTAACCATACCCAAATATTCCGAATTTGTTGGCGATGTCCATTTTGCTCTATGAGTTCATGGTGACCTAACCCTAACTGGAATTTTTCCACTATGGAATTTTCCCATGTATTTTACCAGGAAAGTTAGATAGGGCAACCTATAAAAGTAAGTGCCCCCCTAACCATACCGAAGTATTCCGAGTTTGTTGGCGATGTCCATTTTGCTCTACGAGTTCATGGTGACCTAACCCTAACCCTAAGTGGAATTTTCCTCCAATGGGATTTTCCCATGTATTTTACAGGCAAGATAGATAGGGCAGCCTACAAAAGTAACTACGCTCCTAACCATACCCAAATATTCCGAATTTGTTGGCGATGTCCAATTTGCTCTATGAGTTCATGGTGACCTAACCCTAACTGGAATTTTTCCACTATGGAATTTTCCCATGTATTTTACCAGGAAAGATAGATAGGGCAACCCTATCTAAAATTAAGTGGCCTCCCTAACCATACCCAGTATATCCGAGTTTGTTGGCGATGTCCATTTGCTCTACGAGTTCATGGTTACCTAACCCTAAACCCTAAGTGGAATTTTCCTCCAATGGTATTTTCCCATGTATTTTACCAGGAAAGATAGATAGGGCAGCCTACAAAAGTAAGTACGCTCCTAACCATACCCAAATGTTCCAAATTTGTTGGCGATGTCCATTTTGCTCTATGAGTTCATGGTGACCTAACCCTAACCCTAAGTGGAATTTTCCTCCAATGGGATTTTCCCATGTATTTCACCAGGAAAGATAGATAGGGCAGCCTACAAAAGTAAGTGCGCTCCTAACTGTACCCAAATATTCCGATTTTGTTGGCGATGTCCATTTTGCTCTATGAGTTCATGGTGACCTAACCCTAAGTGGAATTTTCCCACTATGGAATTTTCCCATGTATTTTACCAGGCAAGATAGATAGGGCAGCCTACAAAAGTAAGTACGCTCCTAACTGTACCCAAATATTCCGATTTTGTTGGCGATTTCCATTTTGCTCTACGAGTTCATGGTGACCTAACCCTAACCCTAAGTGGAATTTTCCTCCAATGGGATTTTCCCATGTATTTTACCAGGCAAGGTAGATAAGGCAGCCTACAAAAGTAAGTACGCTCCTAACTGTACCCAAATATTCCGATTGTGTTGGCGATGTCCATTTTGCTCTATGAGTTCATGGTGACCTAACCCTAACTGGAATTTTTCCACTATGGAATTTTCCCATGTATTTGACCAGGAAAGATAGATAGGGCAACCTATAAAAGTAAGTGCCCCCCTAACCATACCCAAGTATTCCGAGTTTGTTGGCGATGTCCGTTTTGCTCTACGAGTTTCATGGTGACCTAACCCTAACCTAAGTGAATTTTCCTCCAATGGGTTTTTCCATGTATTTTAACAGGAAGATAGATGGCAGCCTACACAAGTCAGTAAGCTCCTACTGTACCCAATATTCCGGTTTCTTGCGATGTCCATTTTGCTCTATGGGTTCATGGTGACCTAACCCTAACCCTAAGTGGAATTTTCCTCCAATCGGATTTTCCCATGTATTTTACCAGGCAAGGTAGATAGGGCAGCCTACAAAAGTAAGTACGCTCTTAACTGTACCCAAATATTCCGATTTTGTTGGCGATGTCCATTTTCTTCTATGAGTTCATGGTGACCTAACCCTAACTGGAATTTTTCCACTATGGAATTTTCCCATGTATTTTACCAGGAAAGATAGATAGGGCAACCTATAAAAGTAAGTGCCCCCCTAACCATACCCAAATATTCCGAATTTGTTGGCGATGTCCATTTTGCTCTACGAGTTCATGGTGACCTAACCCTAACCCTAAGTGGAATTTTCCTCCAATGGGATTTTCCCATGTATTTTACCAGGAAAGATAGATAGGGCAGGCTACAAAAGTAAGTACGCTCCTAACCATACCGAAGTGTTCCGAGTTTCTTCTCGATATCCATTTTCCTCTATGAGTTCATGGTGACCTAACCCTAACTGGAATTTTTCCACTATGGAATTTTCCCATGTATTTTTCCAGGAAAGATAGATAGGGAAGCCTATAAAAGTAAGTACGCTCCTAACTGTACCCAAATATTCCGAGTTTCTTAGCGATGTCCATTTTGCTCTACGAGTTCATGGTGACCTAACCCTAACCCTAAGTGGAATTTTCCTCCAATGGGATTTTCCCATGTATTTTACCAGGCAAGATAGATAGGGCAGGCTACAAAAGTAAGTACGCTCCTAACCATACCGAAGTGTTCCGAGTTTCTTCTCGATATCCATTTTCCTCTATGAGTTCATGGTGACCTAACCCTAACTGGAATTTTTCCACTATGGAATTTTCCTATGTATTTTTCCAGGAAAGATAGATAGGGAAGCCTATAAAAGTAAGTACGCTCCTAACTATATCCAAATATTCCGAGTTTCTTGGCGATGTCCATTTTGCTCTATGAGTTCATGGTGACCTAACCCTAAGTGGAATTTTCCCACTATGGAATTTTCCCATGTATTTTACCTGGAAAGATATATACGGCAGCGTACAAAAGTAAGTACGCTCCTAACCATACCGAAGTGTTCCGAGTTGCTTGGCGATATCCATTTTCCTCTATGAGTTCATGGTGATCTAACCCTAACTGGAATTTTTCCACTATGGAATTTTCCCATGTATTTTTCCAGGAAAGATAGATAGGGAAGCCTATAAAAGTAAGTGCCCCCCTAACCATACCCAAGTATTCCGAGTTTCTTGCGATTTCCCTTTTGCCCTCACGGTTCATGGTGCCCTAAGCCCTAACCCTAATTGGAATTTTCCACCAATGGGATTTTTCCCATTTATTTAACCTAGGCTCAGAAGATATGGCAGCCGACAAAAGTAAGTACGCTCCTAACTGTACCCAAATATTCAGAGTTTGTTGGCATGTCCATTTTCCTCTCTGAGTTCATGGTGACCTAACCCTAACCCTAAGTGGAATTTTCCTCCAATGGGATTTTCCCATGTATTTTACCAGGAAATATAAATAGGGCAGGCTAGAAATGTAAGTGCCCTCCTAACCACACCCAAGCACTCAGAGTTTGTGGGCGATGTCCATTTTTCTCTCCGAGTTCATGGTGACCTAACCCTAACCCTAAGTGGAATTTTTCCTCCAATGGGATTTTCCCATGTATTTTACAGACAGATAGATAGGGCCACCTCTAAAAGTAAGTGCCCCCTCTAACTGTACCCAAATATTCCGGGTTTCTTGGCGATGTCCATTTTGCTCTATGAGTTCATGGTGACATAACCCTAAGTGGAATTTTCCCACTATGGAATTTTCCCATGTATTTTACCTGGAAAGATATATACGGCAGCGTACAAAAGTAAGTACGCTCCTAACCATACCGAAGTGTTCCGAGTTTCTTGGCGATATCCATTTTCCTCTATGAGTTCATGGTGATCTAACCCTAACTGGAATTTTTCCACTATGGAATTTTCCCATGTATTTTTCCAGGAAAGATAGATAGGGAAGCCTATAAAAGTAAGTGCCCCCCTAACCATACCCAAGTATTCCGAGTTTCTTGGCGATGTCCATTTTGCTCTATGAGTTCATGGTGACCTAACCCTAACCCTAAGTGGAATTTTCCACCAATGGGATTTTCCCATGTATTTTACCTGGCAAGATAGATATGGCAGCCTACAAAAGTAAGTACGCTCCTAACTGTACCCAAATATTCCGAGTTTCTTGGCGATGTCCATTTTGCTCTACGAGTTCATGGTGACCTAACCGTAACCCTAAGTGGAATTTTCCTCCAATGGGATTTTCCCCTGTATTTTACCAGGCAAGATAGATAGGGCAGCCTACAAAAGTAAGTACGCTCCTAACTGTACCCAAATATTCTGAGTTTCTTGGCGATGTCCATTTTCCTCTATGAGTTCATGGTGACCTAACCCTAACTGGAATTTTTCCACTAAGCGGTTTTCCCATGTATTTTACCAGGAAAGATAGATAGGGCAACCTATAAAATAAGTGCCCCCCTAACCATACCCAAGTATTCCGAGTTTGTTGGCGATGTCCATTTGCTCTATGAGTGCATGGTGAGCTACCCTAAGTGGAATTTTCCTCCAATGAATTTTTTCCATGTTTTTACCTGGAAGATATATACGGCAGCGTACAAAAGTAAGTACGCTCCTAACCAGACCGAAGTTTTCCGAGTTTCTTGTCGATATCCATTTTCCTCTATGAGTTCATGGTGACCTAACCCTAACTGGAATTTTTCCACTATGGAATTTTCCCATGTATTTTTCCAGGAAAGATAGATAGGGAAGCCTATCAAAATAAATGCCCCCCTAACCATACCCAAGTATTCCGAGTTTCTTGGCGATGTCCATTTTTCCCTACGAGTTCATGGTGACCTAACCCTAACCCTAAGTGGAATTTTCCTCCAATGGGATTTTTCCATGTATTTTACCAGGCAAGATAGATAGGGCAGCCTACAAAAGTAAGTACGCTCCTAACTGCACCCAAATATTCCGATTTTGTTGGCGATGTCCATTTTGCTGTATGAGTTCATGGTGACCTAACCCTGACTGGAATTTTTCCACTATGGAATTTTCCCATGTATTTTACCAGGAAAGATATATAAGGGCAACCTATAAAAGTAAGTGCCCCCCTAACCAGACCCAAGTATTCCGAGTTTGTTGGCGATGTCCATTTTGCTCTACGAGTTCATGGTGACCTAACCCTAACCCTAAGTGGAATTTTCCTCCAATGGGATTTTCCCATGTATTTTACCAGGCAAGATAGATAGGGCAGCCTACAAAAGTAAGTACGGTCCTAACTGTACCCAAATATTCCGAGTTTCTTGGCGATGTCCATTTTGCTCTATGAGTTCATGGTGACCTAACCCTAAGTGGAATTTTCCTCCAATGGAATTTTCCCATGTATTTTACCTGGAAAGATATATACGGCAGCGTACAAAAGTAAGTACGCTCCTAACCATACCGAAGTGTTCCGAGTTTCTTGTCGATATCCATTTTCCTCTATGAGTTCATGGTGACCTAACCCTAACTGGAATTTTTCCACTATGGAATTTTCCCATGTATTTTTCCAGGAAAGATAGATAGGGAAGCCTATAAAAGTAAGTACGCTCCTAACTGTACCCAAGTATTCCGAGTTTCTTGGCGATGTCCATTTTGCCCTACGAGTTAATGGTGACCTAACCCTAACCCTAAGTGGAATTTTCCTCCAATGGGATTTTCCCATGTATTTTACAAGGCAAGATAGATAGGGCAGCCTACAAAAGTAAGTACGCTCTTTACTGTACCCAAATATTCCGAGTTTCTTGGCGATGTCCATTTTGCTCTATGAGTTCATGGTGACCTAACCCTAAGTGGAATTTTCCTCCAATGGAATTTTCCCATGTATTTTACCTGGAAATATATATACGGCAGCGTACAAAAGTAAGTACGCTCCTAACCATACGAAGTGTTCGAGTTTTTCTTGTCCCTTATCGATTTTCCTCTATGAGTTTCATGGTGACACTAACCATAACTGGAATTTTTCCACTATGGAATTTTCCCTGTATTTTTCCAGGAAATATGGATATTAAGGCCTATAAAGTAATGCCCCCCTAACCACCCCGAAGTATTCTGAGTTTTCTTGGCGATTCCTTTTGCCCTACGAGTGCAATGGTGACCTAACCCTACCTAAGTGGTTTTCCTCCAATGGGAATTTTCCATGTATTTACCAGGCAGGATAGATAGGGCAGCCTACAAAAGTAGTAGGTCCCTAACTGTACCCAAATATTCCGAGTGTCTTGGCGAGGTCCATTTTGCTCTATGAGTTTCATGTGACCTAACCCTAAGTGGAATTTTCCTCCAATGGGATTTTCCCATGTATTTTACCAGGCAAGATAGATAGGGCAGCCTACAAAAGTAAGTACGCTCCTAACTGCACCCAAATATTCCGAGTTTCTTGGCGATTTCCATTTTCCTCTATGAGTTCATGGTGACCTAACCCTAACTGGAATTTTTCCACTATGGAATTTTCCCATGTATTTTTCCAGGAAAGATAGATAGGGAAGCCTATAAAAGTAAGTACGCTCCTAACTGTACCCAAATATTCCGAGTTTATTGGCGATGTCCATTTTGCCCTACGAGTTCATGGTGACCTAACCCTAACCCTAAGTGGAATTTTCCTCCAATGGGATTTTCCCATGTATTTTACCAGGCAAGATAGATAGGGCAGCCTACAAAAGTAAGTACGCTCCTAACTGTACCCAAATATTCTGGGTTTCTTGGCGATATCAATTTTGCTCTATGAGTTCATGGTGACCTAACCCTAAGTGGAATTTTCCCACTATGGAATTTTCCCATGTATTTTACCTGGAAAGATATATACGGCAGCGTACAAAAGTAAGTACGCTCCTAACCATACCGAAGTGTTCCGAGTTTCTTGTCCATATCGATTTTCCTCTATGAGTTCATGGTGACCTAACCATAACTGGAATTTTTCCACTATGGAATTTTCCCATGTATTTTTCCAGGAAAGATGGATATTGAAGCCTATAAAAGTAAATGCCCCCCTAACCATACCCAAGTATTCTGAGTTTCTTGGCGATGTCCATTTTGCCCTACGAGTTCATGGTGACCTAACCCTAACCCTAAGTGGAATTTTCCTCCAATGGGATTTTCCCATGTATTTTACCAGGCAAGATAGATAGGGCAGCCTACAAAAGTAAGTACGGTCCTAACTGTACCCAAATATTCCGAGTTTCTTGGCGATGTCCATTTTGCTCTATGAGTTCATGGTGACCTAACCCTAAGTGGAATTTTCTCACTATGGAATTTTCCCATGTATTTTACCAGGCAAGATAGATAGGGCAGCCTACAAAAGTAAGTACGCTCCTAACTGCACCCAAATAGTCCGATTTTGTTGGCGATGTCCATTTTGCTCTATGAGTTCATGGTGACCTAACCCTAACTGGAATTTTTCCACTATGGAATTTTCCCATGTATTTTACCAGGAAAGATATATACGGCAGCGTACAAAAGTAAGTACGCTCCTAACTGTACCCAAATATTCCGAGTATCTTGGCGATGTCCATTTTCCTCTATGAGTTCATGGTGACCTAACCCTAACTGGAATTTTTCCACTATGGAATTTTCCCATGTATTTTACCAGGAAAGATAGATAGGGCAACCTATAAAAGTAAGTGCCCCCCTAACCAGACCCAAGTATTCCGAGTTTGTTGGCGATGTCCATTTTGCTCTACGAGTTCATGGTGACCTAACCCTAACCCTAAGTGGAATTTTCCTCCAATGGGATTTTCCCATGTATTTTACCAGGCAAGATAGATAGGGCAGCCTACAAAAGTAAGTACGCGCCTAACCATACCCAAATATTCCGAATTTGTTGGCGATGTCCATTTTGCTCTATGAGTTCATGGTGACCTAACCCTAACTGGAATTTTTCCACTATGGAATTTTCCCATGTATTTTACCAGGAAAGTTAGATAGGGCAACCTATAAAAGTAAGTGCCCCCCTAACCATACCGAAGTATTCCGAGTTTGTTGGCGATGTCCATTTTGCTCTACGAGTTCATGGTGACCTAACCCTAACCCTAAGTGGAATTTTCCTCCAATGGGATTTTCCCATGTATTTTACAGGCAAGATAGATAGGGCAGCCTACAAAAGTAACTACGCTCCTAACCATAC
>NW_024098887.1:0-5129 GCF_016545835.1 Crotalus tigris
CACTTAGGGTTAGGGTTAGGTCACCATGAACTCATAGAGCAAACTGGATATCACCAACAAATTTGGAGTGCTTGGTTATGGTGAGGAGGGTATAGATCTTTCTAGGCTGCCCTATCTATTTTTCCTGGTAAAATACATGGGAAAATCCCATTGGAGGAAAATTCCACATAGGGTTAGGGTTACGTCACCATGGACGTGTAGAGCAAAATAGACATCGCCAATGTATCAGGAGTGCTTGGTTATGGTTAGGAGGGCACTGACTGTTCTATGCTTCCCTATCTATGTTTCCTGGTAAAACACATGGGAAAATCCCATTGGAGGAAAATTCCACATAGGGTTAGGGTTAGGTGTAGAGCCAAATGGACATCGCCAATGTATTCGGAGTGCTTTGGAATGGTTAGAAGGGTATAGAACTTTCTAGGGTACCCTTTCTATTTTTCCTGGTAAAATATATGGGAAAATCCCATTGGAGGAAAATTCCACATAGGGTTAGGGTTACGTCACCATGAACGTGTAGAGCAAAATGGACATTGCCAATGTATTCGGAGTGCTTGGTTATGGTTAGGAGGGCTTTGACTTTTCTAGAATGCCCTATCTATGTTTTCTGGTAAAGTAGACAGTACAATCCAATTGTCGGAAAATTCCACTTAGGGTTAGTGTTAGGTCACAAAGAAGTGGTAGAGCAAAATGGACATTGCCAATGAAGTCGTACTGCTTTATTATTGTTAGGAGGGCACTGACTTTTCTAGGCTTCCCTATCTATGTTTCCTGTAAAGACACATGGGAAAATCCCATTGGAGGAAAATTCCACGTAGGGTTAGGTCACTATGAACTCATAGAGCAAAATGGATATCACCAACAAATTTGGAGTGCTTGGTTATGCTTAGGAGGGCACTGACTTTTCTAGGCTGCTCTATCTATGTTTCCTGGTAAAATACATGGGAAAATCCCATTGGAGGAAAATTCCACTTAGGGTTAGGGTTAGGTCACCATGAACTCATAGAGCAAAATGGATATCACCAACAAATTTGGAGTGCTCTGAAATGGTGAGGAGGGTATAGATCTTTCTAGGCTGCCCTATCTATTTTTCCTGGTAAAATACATGGGAAAATCCCATTGGAGGAAAATTCCACATAGGGTTAGGGTTACGTCACCATGAACGTGTAGAGCAAAATAGACATCGCCAATGTATCAGGAGTGCTTGGTTATGGTTAGGAGGGCTTTGACTTTTCTAGGATGCCCTATCTATGTTTTCTGGTAAAGTAAACAGTACAATCCAATTGTCGGAAAATTCCACTTAGGGTTAGTGTTAGGTCACAAAGAAGTGGTAGAGCAAAATGGATATTGCCAATGAAGTCGTACTGCTTTATTATCGTTAGGAGGGCACTGACTTTTCTAGGCTTCCCTATCTATGTTTCCTGGAAAAACACATGGGAAAATCCCATTGGAGGAAAATTCCACGTAGGGTTAGGTCACTATGAACTCATAGATCAAAATGGATATCACCAACAAATTTGGAGTGCTTGGTTATGGTTAGGAGGGCACTGACTTTACTATGCTGCCCTATGTTTCCTGGTAAAACATATGGGAAAATCCCATTGCAGGAAAATTCCACATAGGGTTAGGGTTAGGTCACCATGAACTCATAGAGCAAAATGGATATCATCAACAAATTTGGAGTGCTCTGAAATGGTGAGGAGGGTATAGATCTTTCTAGGCTGCCCTATCTATTTTTCCTGGTAAAATACATGGGAAAATCCCATTGGAGGAAAATTCCACATAGGGTTAGGGTTACGTCACCATGAACGTGTAGAGCAAAATAGACATCGCCAATGTATTCAGAGTGCTTGGTTTTGGTTAGGAGGGCTTTGACTTTTCTAGGATGTCCTATCTATGTTTTCTGGTAAAGTAGACAGTACAATCCAAGTGTCGGAAAATTCCATTTAGGGTTAGTGTTAGGTCACAAAGAAGTGGTAGAGCAAAATGGATATTGCCAATGAAGTCGTACTGCTTTATTATCGTTAGGAGGGCACTGACTTTTCTATGCTGCCCTATCTATGTTTCCTGGTAAAACACATGGGAAAATCCCATTGGAGGAAAATTCCACATAGGGTTAGGGTTACGTGACCATGAACGTGTAGAGCCAAATGGAAATCGCCAATGTATTCGGAGTGCTTGGTTATGGTTAGGAGGGCTTTGACTTTTCTAGGATGCCCTATCTATGTTTTCTGGTAAATTAGACAGTACAATCCAATTGTCGGAAAATTCCACTTAGGGTTAGTGTTAGGTCACAAAGAAGTGGTAGAGCAAAATGGATATTGCCAATGAAGTGGTAGCTTTTATTATAGTAGAGGGCACTGACTTTTCTAGGCGGCCCATCTATGTTTCCTGGGAAAACACATGGGAAAAACCCATGAGGAAAATCCAAGTAGGGTTATGGTCACTTTAACTCATAGAGCAAAAATGGATATCACCAACAAAGTTGGAGTGCTTGGGTATTGTTATGAGGGCACTAACTTTTCTAGGCTGCCCTATCAATGTTTCCTGGTAAAAACTTGGGAAAATCCCATAGGATGAAAATTCCACTTAGGGTTAGGGTTAGGTCACCATGAACTCATAGAGCAAAATGGACAACGCCAACAAATTCGGAGTGCTTGGGTATAGTTAGGAAGGCAGTGACCTTTCTAGGCTGCCCTATCTATGTTTCTTGGTAAAATACATGGGAAATCCCATTGGAAGATAATTCCACATAGGTTAGGGTTACGTCACCTGAACGTGTAGAGCAAAATAGACATAGCCATGTATTCGGAGGTGCTTGGTTATGGTTAGGAGGGCACTGACTGTTCTAGTCTGCCCTGATCTATGTTTCTGGTTAAAACACATGGAAATACCATGGAGAAAATTCCACATAGAGTTAGGGTACGAAGACATGAACGAGTAGAGCAAATGAAAAAACAACCGCCAATGTATTCGGAGTGCTTGGTAGGGTTAGGAGGGCTTTGATTTCTAGCGATGGCCCTAATATGTTTTTGGTAAATGTAGACAGTACAATCAATGCGGAAGAAAATTCCACATAGGGTTAGGGTTACGTGACCATGAACGTGTAGAGCCAAATGGAAATCGCCAATGTATTCGGAGTGCTTGGTTATGGTTAGGAGGGCTTTGACTTTTCTAGGATGCCCTATATATGTTTTCTGGTAAAGTAGACAGTACAATCCAATTGTCGGAAAATTCCACTTAGGGTTAGTGTTACGTCACGAAGTAGTGGTAGAGCAAAATGGACATTGCCAATGAATTCGTACTGCTTTATTATCGTTAGGAGGGCACTGACTTTTCTAGGCTTCCCTATCTATGTTTCCTGGAAAAACACATGGGAAAATCCCATTGGAGGAAAATTCCACGTAGGGTTAGGTCACTATGAACTCATAGACCAAAATGGATATCACCAACAAATTTGGAGTGCTTGGTTATGCTTAGGAGGGCACTGAGTTTTCTAGGCTGCCCTATCTATGTTTCCTGGTAAAATACATGGGAAAATCCCATTGGAGGAAAATTCCACATAGGGTTAGGGTTTGGTCACCATGAACTCATAGAGCAAAATGGATATCACAACAAATTTGGAGTGCTTGGTTATGATTAGGAGGGTATAGATCTTTCTAGGCTGCCCTATCTATTTTTCCTGGTAAAATACATGGGAAAATCCCATTGGAGGAAAATTCCACATAGGGTTAGGGTTACGTCACCATGAACGTGTAGAGCAAAATAGATATCGCCAATGTATCAGGAGTGCTTGGTTATGGTTAGGAGGGCACTGACTGTTCTATGCTGCCCTATCTATGTTTCCTGGTAAAACACATGGGAAAATCCCATTGGAGGAAAATTCCACATAGGATTAGGGTTAGGTGACCATGAACGTGTAGAGCCAAATGGACATCGACAATGTATTCGGAGTGCTTTGTAATGGTTAGGAGGGTATAGAACTTTGTAGGGTACCCTTTCTATTTTTCCTGGTAAAGTACATGGGAAAATCCCATTGGAGGAAAATTCCACATAGGGTTAGGGTTACGTCACCATGAACGTGTAGAGCAAAATAGACATCGCCAATGTATCAGGAGTGCTTGGTTATGGTTAGGAGGGCACTGACTTTTCTATGCTGCCGTATGTTTCCTGTAAAACACATGGGAAAATCCCATTGGAGGAAAATTCCACATAGGGTTAGGGTTACGTGACCATGAACTTGTAGAGCCAAATGGACATCGCCAATGTATTCGGAGTGCTTGGTTATGGTTAGGAGGGCTTTGACTTTTCTAGGATGCCCTATCTATGTTTCCTGGTAAAAGACATGGGAAAATCCCATTGGAGGAAAATTCCACATAGGGTTAGGGTTAGGTGACCATGAACGTATAGAGCTATATGGACATCTCCAATGTATTCGGTGTGCTTTGGAATTTTTAGGAGGGTATAGACCTTTCTAGGGTACCCTTTTTATTTTTCCTGGTAAAATACATGGGAAAATCCCATTGGAGGAAAATTCCACATAGGGTTAGGGTTAGGTCACCATGAACTCATAGAGCAAAATGGATATCACCAACAAATTTGGTGTGCTTTGAAATTGTGAGGAGGGTATAGATCTTTCTAGGCTGCCCTATCTATTTTTCCTGGTAAAATACATGGGAAAATTCCATTGGAGGAAAATTCCACATAGGGTTAGCGTTACGTCACCATGAACGTGTAGAGCAAAATAGACATCGCCAATGTATCAGGAGTGCTTGGTTATGGTTAGGAGGGCACTGACTGTTCTATGCTGCCCTATCTATGTTTCCTGGTAAAACACATGGGAAAATCCCATTGGAGAAAAATTCCACATAGGGTTAGGGTTACGTGACCATGAACGTGTAGAGCCAAATGGACATCGACAATGTATTCGGAGTGCTTTGTAATGGTTAGGAGGGTATAGAACTTTGTAGGGTACCCTTTCTATTTTTCCTGGTAAAGTACATGGGAAAATCCCATTGGAGGAAAATTCCACATAGGGTTAGGGTTACCTCACCATGAACGTGTAGAGCAAAATAGACATCGCCAATGTATCAGGAGTGCTTGGTTATGGTTAGGAGGGCACTGACTTTTCT
>NW_024098888.1:0-16670 GCF_016545835.1 Crotalus tigris
ACATCAGAATGGATCAGGGTTAATTTCATGCTAAAAAATGTGCTTTATGTAGTTTTTAAAAATTGAACCGTTTTGGTGACTGGGGAAGGAAATTCCTGATGCCGGAGGGATTTTCGTCCTCCGGAGGTGAAATTTTTTTTTTGACCCAAATGTAAAAATGGACATCAGAATTGGATTCGGGGTTAAATTTCATGCTTAAAAATGGTGCTTTATGCAGTTTTTAAAAATTGAGCCATTTTGGTGTCCGGGGAAGGAAATTCCTGATGCTGGGGTCAGGGATTTTTGTGCTCCGGAGGTGAAATTTTTTTTTGACCCAAATGTAAAAACGGACATCAGAATTGGATTCCGAGTTAAATTTCATGCTAAAAAATGGTGTTTTATGCAGTTTTTAAAATTTGAGCAGTTTTGGTGTCTGGGGAAGGAAATTCCTGATGCCGGGGTCAGGGATTTTTGGGCTGTGGAGGTGAAAATTTTTTTTTGACCCAAATGTAAAAACAGACATCAGAATTGGATTCGGTGTTAAATTTCATTCTAAAAAATGGTGCTTTATGTAGTTTTTAAAAATTGAGCCGTTTTGGTGACTGGGGAAGGAAATTCCTGATGCCGGAGGGAGTTTTGTCCTCCGGAGGTGAAATTTTTTTTTTGACCCAAATGTAAAAATGGACATCAGAATTGGATTCGGGGTTAAATTTCATGCTTAAAAATGGTGCTTTATGTAGTTTTTAAAATTTGAGAAGTTTTGGTGTCTGGGGAAGGAAATTCTGATGCTGGGGTCAGGGATTTTTGTGCTCTGGAGGTGAAAATTTTTTTTTGACCGAAATGTAAAAACGGACATCAGAATTGGATTTGGGGTTAAATTTCATGCTTAAAAATGAAGGTGTTTTATGCAGTTTTTACAAATTTGAGCAGTTTTTGGTGTCTGGGGAAGGAATTCCCTGATGCCGGGGCTAGGGATTTTTTGGGGTTTTTTTCTGTGTGTGGAGGTGAAAATTTTTTTTTGACCCAAATGTAAAAACGGACATCAGAATTGGATTCGGGGTTAAATTTCATTCTTAAAAATGGTGCTTTATGTAGTTTTTAAAAATTGAGCCGTTTTGGTGACTGGGGAAGGAAATTCCTGATGCCGGAGGGATTTTCGTCCTCCGGAGGTGAAAATTTTTTTTTGACCGAAATGTAAAAACGGACATCAAAATTGGATTCGGAGTTAAATTTCATGCTGAAAAATGGTGCTTTATGTAGTTTTTAAAAATTGAGCCGTTTTGGTGACTGGGGAAGGAAATTCCTGATGCCGGGGTTAGGGATTTTTGGGCTATGGAGGTGAAAATTTTTTTTTGACCGAAATGTAAAAACGGACATCAAAATTGGATTCGGAGTTAAATTTCATGCTATTAAAAAATGTGTTTTATGCAGTTTTTAAATTTGAGCAGTTTTGGTGGCTGGGTCAAGGAAATTCCTGATGCCGTGGTCGGATTTTTGGGCTGTGGAGGTGAAAATTTTTTTTTGACCCCCAATGTAAACAGACATCCGAATTGATTCCGGTGTTAAATTTCTTCTAAAAATGGTGCTTTATGTAGTTTTTAAAAATTGAGGGCGTTTTGGTGACTGGGGAAGGACATTCCTATGCCGGAGGGATTTTTGGCCTCCGAGGTGAAATTTTTTTTTTTGACCCCCAATGTAAAATGGACATCAGAATGGGATTCAGGGTTAAATTTCATGCTTAAAAATGGTGCTTTTTGTAGTCTTTAAACATCGAGCCCTTTTGGTGTGTGGGGAAGGAAATTCCTGATGCTGGGTCAGGGATTTTTGAGCTCCGGAGGTGAAAATTTTTTTTTGACCCAAATGTAAAAATGGACGTCAGAATGGGATTCGGGGTTAAATTTCATGCTTAAAAATGGTACTTTTCGTAGTTTTTAAAAATCGAGCCCTTTTGGTGTCGGGGAAGGAAATTTCCTGATGCGGGCGTCAGGGATTTTTGTGCTCCGGAGGTGAAATTTTTTTTTTGACCAAAATGTAAAAACGGACATCAGAATTGGATTCGGGGTTAAATTTCATGCTTAAAAATGGTGCTTTATGTAGTTTTTAAAAATTCAGCTGTTTTGGGTTTCCGGGGAAGGAAATTTCCTGATGCGGGGGTCAGGGATTTCTGTGCTCCGGAGGTGAAAATTTTTTTTCGACCCCAAATGTAAAAACGGACATCAGAAGTGGATTCAGGGTTAAATTTCATGCTTAAAATGGTGCTTTATGTAGTTTTTAAAAATGGAGCCGTTTTGCTGTCTGGGGAAGGAAATTCTTGATTCCGGGAACAGGGATTTTTGTGCTCCGGAGGTGAAAATGTTTTTTTGACCCAAATGTAAAAACGGACATCAAAATTGGATTCGGGGTTAAATTTCATGCTTAAAAATGGTGCTTTATGTAGTTTTTAAAAATTGAGCCGTTTTGGTGTCTGGGAAGGAAATTCCTGATGCCGGGGTCAGGGATTTTTGTGCTCTGGAGGTGAAAATTTTTTTTTGACCCAAATGTAAAAACGGACATCAGAATTGGATTCGGGTTAAATTTCATGCTTAAAAATGGTGCTTTATGTAGTTTTTAAAAATTGAGCCGTTTTGGTGACTGTGGAAGGAAATTCCTGATGCCAGAGGGATTTTTGTGCTCCGGAGTTGAAATTTTTTTTGACCCAAATGTAAAAACGGACATCAGAATTGGATTCAGGATTAAATTTCATGCTAAAAAATGTTGCTTTATGCAGCTTTTAAAAATTGAACCGTTTTGGTGACTGGGGAAGGAAATTCCTGATGCCGGGGTTAGGGATTTTTGGGCTATGGAGGTGAAAATTTTTTTTTGACCGAAATGTAAAAATGGACATCAAAATTGGATTCGGAGTTAAATTTCATGCTGAAAAATGGTGCTTTATGTAGTTTTTAAAAATTGAGCCGTTTTGGTGTCCGGGGAAGGAAATTCCTGATGCCGCCTGGGGTCAGGGATTTTTGTGCTCCGGAGGTGAAATTTTTTTTGACCCAAATGTAAAAACGCACATCAGAATTGGATTCAGGGTTAAATTTCATGCTAAAAAATGGTGCTTTATGTAGTTTTTAAAAATTGAGCCTTTTTGGTGTCCGGGGAAGGAAATTCCTGATGCTGGGGTCAGAGATTTTTGTGCTCCGGAGGTCAAATTTTTTTTGACCCAAATGTAAAAACGGACATCAGAATTGAATTCAGGGTTAAATTTCATGCTAAAAAATGGTGCTTTATTCAGCTTTTAAAAATTGAACCGTTTTGGTGACTGGGGAAGGAAATTCCTGATGCCGTGGTTAGGGATTTTTGGGCTATGGAGGTGAAAATTTTTTTTTGACCCAAATGTAAAAACGGACATCAGAATTGGATTCGGGGTTAAATTTCATGCTTAAAAATGGTGCTTTTTGTACTTTTTAAAAATTGAGCCATTTGGTGTCCGGGAAAGGAAAATCCTGATGCCGGGGTCAGGGATTTTTGTCCTCCGGAGGTGAATTTTTTTTTTTTACCCAAATGTAAAAACGGACATCAGAATTGGATTCGGGGTTAAATTTCATGCTTAAAAATGGTGCTTTTTGTACTTTTTAAAAATTGAGCCATTTTGGTGTCCGGGAAAGGAAAATCCTGATGCTGGGGTCAGGAATTTTTGTCCTCCGGAGGTGAACTTTTTTTTTTTACCCAAATGTAAAAACGGACATCAGAATTGGATTCGGGGTTAAATTTCATGCTTAAAAATGTTGCTTTATGTAGTTTTTAAAAATTGAGCCGTTTTGGTGTCCGGGGACGGAAATTCCTGATGCTTGGGTCAGGGATTTTTGTGCTCTGGAGGTGAAATTTTTTTTGACCCAAAGGTAAAAACAGACATCAGAATTGGATTCGTTGTTAAATTTCATGCTTAAAAATGGAGCTTTATGTAGTTTTTAAAAATTGAGCCGTTTTGGTGTCGGGGGAAGGAAATTCCTGATACCTGGGTCAGGGATTTTTGTGCTCCGGAGGTGAAATTTTTTTTGACCCAAATGTAAAAACGGACATCAGAATTGGATTCAGGGTTAAATTTCATGCTAAAAATGGTGCTTTATGCAGCTTTTAAAAATTGAACCGTTTTGGTGACTGGGGAAGGAAATTCCTGATGCCGGAGGGATTTTTGTCCTCCGGAGGTGAAATTTTTTTGACCCAAATGTAAAAACAGACATCAGAATTGGATTCGTTGTTAAATTTCATGCTTAAAAATGGAGCTTTATGCAGTTTTTAAAAATTGAGCCGTTTTGGTGTCCGGGGAAGGAAATTCCTGATGCTGGGGTCAGGGATTTTTGTGCTCGGGAGGTGAAATTTTTTTTGACCCAAATGTAAAAACGGACATCAGAATTGGATTCAGGGTTAAATTTCATGCTAAAAAATGGTGCTTTATGTAGTTTTTAAAAATTGAGCCGTTTTGGTGTCCGGGGAAGGAAATTCCTGATGCCGGGGTCAGGAATTTTTGTGCTCTGGAGGTGAAATTTTTTTGACCCAAATGTAAAAACGGACATCAGAATTGGATTCGGGGTTATATTTCATGCTTAAAAATGGTGCTTTATGTAGTTTTAAAAAATTGATCCGTTTTTGTGACTGGGGAAGGGAATTCCTGATGCCGGGGTTAGGGATTTTTGGGCTATGGAGGTGAAAAAATTTTTTTGACCCAATTTAAAAACGGACATCAGAATTGGATTCGGGGTTAAATTTCATGCTTAAAAATGGTGCTTTATGCAGTTTTTAAAATTTGAGCAGTTTTGGTGTCTGGGGAAGGAAATTCCTGATGCTGGGGTCAGGGATTTTTGTGCTCTGGAGGTGAAAATTTTTTTTTTGACCGAAATATAAAAACGGACATCAAAATTGGATTCGGGGTTAAATTTCATGCTGAAAAATGGTGCTTTATGTCGTTTTTAAAAATTGAGCCGTTTTGGTGTCCGGGGAAAGAATTTTCTGATGCCGGAGGGATTTTTGTCCTCTGGAGGTGAAATTTTTTGGACCCAAATGTAAAAACAGACATCAGAAATGGATTCGTTGTTAAATTTCATGCTAAAAATGGTGCTTTTTGTAGTTTTTAAAAATTGAGCCCTTTTGGTGTCCATGGAAGGAAATTCCTGATTTCGGGGTCAGGGATTTTTGTACTCCGGAGGTGAAAATTTTGTTTCACCCAAATGTAAAAACAGACGTCAGAATGCGATTCGGAGTTAAATTTCATGCTTAAAAATGGTGCTTTTTGTAGTTTTTAAAAATTGAGCCATTTTGGTGTCCAGGGAAGGAAATTCCTGATGCCCGGGTCAGGGATTTTGGTGCTCCGGAGGTGAAATTTTTTTGACCAATGTAAAAACGGACATCAGAATTGGATTCAGGGTTAAATTTCATGCTAAAAAATGGTGCTTTATGTAGTTTTTAAAAATTGAGCCGTTTTGATGTCAGGGGAAGGAAATTCCTGATGCTGGGGTCAGGGATTTTGGTGCTCCGGAGGTGAAATTTTTTTTGACCCAAATGTAAAAACGGACATCAGAATTGGATTCAGGGTTAAATTTCATGCTAAAAAATGGTGCTTTATGTAGTTTTTAAAAATTGAGCCGTTTTGGTGTCCGGGGAAGGAAATTCCTGATGCTGGGGTCAGGAATTTTTGTGCTCTGGAGGTGAAATTTTTTTGACCCAAATGTAAAAACGGACATCAGAATTGGATTCGGGGTTATATTTCATGCTTAAAAATGGTGCTTTATGTAGTTTTAAAAAATTGATCCGTTTTCGTGACTGGGGAAGGGAATTCCTGATGCCGGGGTTAGGGATTTTTGGGCTATGGAGGTGAAAAAAATTTTTTGACCCAATTTAAAAATGGACATCAGAATTGGATTCGGGGTTAAATTTCATGCTTAAAAATGGTGCTTTATGCAGTTTTGAAAATTTGAGCAGTTTTGGTGTCTGGGGAAGGAAATTCCTGATGCTGGGGTCAGGGATTTTTGTGCTCTGGAGGTGAAAATTTTTTTTTTGACCGAAATGTAAAAACGGACATCAAAATTGGATTTGGGGTTAAATTTCATGCTGAAAAATGGTGCTTTATGTCATTTTTAAAAATTGAGCCGTTTTGGTGTCCGGGGAAGGAATTTTCTGATGAAGGGGTCAGGGATATTTGTGCTCTGGAGGTGAAAATTTTTTTGGACCAAAATGTAAAAACGGACATCAGAATTGGATTCAGGGTCAAATTTCATGCTAAAAAATGGTGCTTTATGCAGTTTTTAAAAATTGAACCGTTTTGGTGACTGGGGAAGGAAATTCCTGATGCCGGAGGGATTTTCGTCCTCCGGAGGTGAAATTTTTTTTGACCCAAATGTAAAAACGGACATCAGAATTGGATTCAGGGTTAAATTTCATGCTTAAAAATGGTGCTTTATGCAGTTTTTAAAAATTGAGCTGTTTTGGTGTCTGGGGAAGGAAATTCCTGATGCCGGGGTCAGGGATTTTTGGGCTGTGGAGGTGAAAATTTTTTTTTGACCCAAATATAAAAACAGACATCAGAATTGGATTCGTTGTTAAATTTCATGCTTAAAAATGGAGCTTTATGTAGTTTTTAAAAATTGAGCCGTTTTGGTGTCCGGGGAAGGAAATTCCTGATGCTGGGGTCAGGGATTTTTGTGCTCCGGAGGTGAAATTTTTTTGACCCAAATGTAAAAACGGACATCAGAATTGGATTCGGGGTTATATTTCTTGCTTAAAAATGGTGCTTTATGTAGTTTTAAAAAATTGATCCGTTTTCGTGACTGGGGAAGGGAATTCCTGATGCCGGGGTTAGGGATTTTTGGGCTATGGAGGTGAAAAAAATTTTTTGACCCAATTTAAAAATGGACATCAGAATTGGATTCGGGGTTAAATTTCATGCTTAAAAATGGTGCTTTATGCAGTTTTGAAAATTTGAGCAGTTTTGGTGTCTGGGGAAGGAAATTCCTGATGCTGGGGTCAGGGATTTTTGTGCTCTGGAGGTGAAAATTTTTTTTTTGACCGAAATGTAAAAACGGACATCAGAATTGGATTCAGGGTCAAATTTCATGCTAAAAAATGGTGCTTTATGCAGTTTTTAAAAATTGAACCGTTTTGGTGACTGGGGAAGGAAATTCCTGATGCCGGAGAGATTTTCGTCCTCCGGAGGTGAAATTTTTTTTTTGACCCAAATGTAAAAATGGACATCAGAATTGGATTCGGGGTTAAATTTCATGCTAAAAAATGGTGTTTTATGCAGTTTTTAAAATTTGAGCAGTTTTGGTGTCTGGGGAAGGAAATTCCTGATGCCGGGGTCAGGGATTTTTGTGCTCTGGAGGTGAAAATTTTTTTTGACCAAAATGTAAAAACGGACATCAGAATTGGATTTGGGGTTAAATTTCATGCTTAAAAATTGTGCTTTATGTAGTTTTTAAAAATTGGAGCCGTTTTTGTTGTCCGGGTGAATGAAATTCCTGATGCGGGGTCAGGGCATTTTTGTGCTCCAGTAGGTGAAATTTTTTTACCCAAATGCAAAACGGACCATGAATTAGGATTCAAGGGTTAAATTTCATGCTTAAAAATGGTGCTTTATGTTTTTTAAATTGGAGACCGTTTTGGTGACTGTGGAAGAAATTCCTGATGCCAGAGGATTTTTGTGCTCCGGAGATTGAAATTTTTTCTTGATCCAAATGTAAAAATGGACCTCAGAATTGGATTCGGGGTTAAATTTCATGCTTAAAATGGTGCTTTTTCTACTTTTTAAAAATTGAGCCATTTTGGTGTCCGGGGAAGGAAATTCCTGATGCCGGGGTCAGGGATTTTTGTGCTCCGGAGGTGAAATTTTTTTTTGGACCCAAATTTAAAAATGGACGTCAGAATTGGATTCGAGGTTAAATTTCATGCTTAAAAATGGTGCTTTTTGTACTTCTTAAAAATTGAGCCATTTTGGTGGTCCGGGGAAGGAAAATCCTGATGCCGGAGGGATTTTTGTGCTCCGGAGGTTAAATTTTTTTTTTGACCCAAATGTAAAAAAGGACATCAGAATTGGATTTGGGGTTAAATTTCATGCTTAAAAATGTTGTTTTATGTAGTTTTTAAAAATTGAGCCGTTTTGGTTTCCGGGGAAGGAAATTCCTGATGCCGGGGTCAGGAATTTTTGTGCTCTGGAGGTGAAAATTTTTTTTGACCCAAATGTAAAAACGGACATCAGAATTGGATTCAGGGTTAAATTTCATGCTAAAAAATGGTGCTTTATTCAGCTTTTAAAAATTGAACCGTTTTGGTGACTGGGGAAAGAAATTCCTGATGCCGTGGTTAGGGATTTTTGGGCTATGGAGGTGAAAATTTTTTTTTGACCCAAATGTAAAAACGGACATCAGAATTGGATTCGGGGTTAAATTTCATTCTTTAAAATGGTGCTTTATGTAGTTTTTAAAAATTGAGCCGTTTTGGTGACTGGGGAAGGAAATTCCTGATGCCGGAAGATTTTTTGTCTCCGGAAGTGAATTTTGAATTTTTTGACCCAAATGTAAAAATGGACATCAGAATATGGATTCGGGGTTGAAATTTTCATGCTTAAAAATGGTGCTTTAAGGCAGTTTTAAAAATTGAGCCGTTATTGGTTACCGCGGAAGGAAATTTCTGATGCCGGGGTCAGGGATTTTTTTGCTCCGGAGGTGAAAATTTTTTTGTGACCCAAATGTATAAACAGATGTCAGAATGGGATTTGGGGTTAAATTTCAAGCTTAAAAATGGTGCTTTTTGTATTTTTTAAAAATTGAGCCATTTTGGTGTCCGGGGAAGGAAATTCCTGATGCCGGGGTCAGGGATTTTTTGCTCCGGAGGTGAAAATTTTTGTTTATCCCAAATTTAAAAACGTCAGAATGGGATTCAGGGTTAAATTTCATGCTTAAAAATGGTCCTTTTTTAGTTTGTAAAAATTGAGCCGTTTTGGTGTCAGGGGGGGGGACAGGAAATGGTCCCTGATACCTGGTTCAGGGATTTTTGTGCTCCGGAGGTGAAATTTTTTTTGACCCAAATGTAAAAACGGACATCAGAATTGGATTCAGGGTTAAATTTCATGATAAAAAATGGTGCTTTATGCAGCTTTTAAAAATTGAACCGTTTTGGTGACTGGGGAAGGAAATTCCTGATGCCGGAGGGATTTTTGTCCTCCGGAGGTGAAATTTTTTTGACCCAAATGTAAAAACAGACATCAGAATTGGATTCGTTGTTAAATTTCATGCTTAAAAATGGAGCTTTATGTAGTTTTTAAAAATTGAGCCGTTTTGGTGTCCGGGGAAGGAAATTCCTGATGCTGGGGTCAGGAATTTTTGTGCTCTGGAGGTGAAATTTTTTTGACCCAAATGTAAAAACGGACATGAGAATTGGATTCGGGGTTATATTTCATGCTTAAAAATGGTGCTTTATGTAGTTTTAAAAAATTGATCCGTTTTTGTGACTGGGGAAGGGAATTCCTGATGCCGGGGTTAGGGATTTTTGGGCTATGGAGGTGAAAAAAATTTTTTGACCCAATTTAAAAACGGACATCAGAATTGGATTCGGGGTTAAATTTCATGCTTAAAAATGGTGCTTTATGCAGTTTTTAAAATTTGAGCAGTTTTGGTGTCTGGGGAAGGAAATTCCTGATGCTGGGGTCAGGGATTTTTGTGCTCTGGAGGTGAAAATTTTTTTTTTGACCGAAATATAAAAACGGACATCAAAATTGGATTCGGGGTTAAATTTCATGCTGAAAAATGGTGCTTTATGTCGTTTTTAAAAATTGAGCCGTTTTGGTGTCCGGGGAAGGAATTTTCTGATGAAGGGGTCAGGGATATTTGTGCTCTGTAGGTGAAAATTTTTTTGGACCAAAATGTAAAAACGGACATCAGAATTGGATTCAGGGTCAAATTTCATGCTAAAAAATGGTGCTTTATGCAGTTTTTAAAAATTGAACCGTTTTGGTGACTGGGGAAGGAAATTCCTGATGCCGGAGGGATTTTTGTCCTCTGGAGGTGAAATTTTTTTGACCCAAATGTAAAAACAGACATCAGAATTGGATTCGTTGTTAAATTTCATGCTTAAAAATGGAGCTTTATGCAGTTTTTAAAAATTGAGCCGTTTTGGTGTCCGGGGAAGGAAATTCCTGATGCTGGGTTCAGGGATTTTTGTGCTCCGGAGGTGAAATTTTTTTTTGACCCAAATGTAAAAACGGACATCAGAATTGGATTCCGGGTTAAATTTCATGCTAAAAAATGGTGCTTTATGCAGCTTTTAAAAATTGAACCGTTTTGGTGACTGGGGAAGGAAATTCCTGATGCCGGAGGGATTTTTGTCCTCCGGAGGTGAAATTTTTTTGACCCAAATGTAAAAACAGACATCAGAATTGGATTCGTTGTTAAATTTCATGCTTAAAAATGGAGCTTTATGTAGTTTTTAAAAATTGAGGACCGTTTTGGTGACGGGGGAAGGGAATTCCTGATGCCGGGGTTAGGGATTTTTGGGCTATGGAGGTGAAAAAAATTTTTTGACCCAATTTAAAAACGGACATCAGAATTGGATTCGGGGTTAAATTTCATGCTTAAAAATGGTGCTTTATGTAGTTTTTAAAATTTGAGCAGTTTTGGTGTCTGGGGAAGGAAATTCTGATGCTGGGGTCAGGGATTTTTGTGCTCTGGAGGTGAAATTTTTATGACCCAAATGTAAAAACGGAGCATCAAATTGGATTCCGGGTTTATATTTCATGCTTAAAAATGGTGCTTTAGTAGTTGTTAAAAAATTGATGATCGTTTTCGGTGCTGGGGAAGGGAAGTCCTGATGCCGGGGTTAGGGATTTTTGGGCTATGGAGGTGAAAAAAATTTTTTGACCCAATTTAAAAACGGACATCAGAATTGGATTCGGGGTTAAATTTCATGCTTAAAAATGGTGCTTTATGCAGTTTTTAAAATTTGAGCAGTTTTGGTGTCGGGGGAAGGAAATTCCTGATGCTGGGGTCAGGGATTTTTGTGCTCTGGAGGTGAAAATTTTTTTTTTGACCGAAATGTAAAAACGGACATCAAAATTGGATTCGGGGTTAAATTTCATGCTGAAAAATGGTGCTTTATGTCGTTTTTAAAAATTGAGCCGTTTTGGTGTCCGGGGAAGGAATTTTCTGATGAAGGGGTCAGGGATATTTGTGCTCTGGAGGTGAAAATTTTTTTGGACCAAAATGTAAAAACGGACATCAGAATTGGATTCAGGGTCAAATTTCATGCTAAAAAATGGTGCTTTATGCAGTTTTTAAAAATTGAACCGTTTTGGTGACTGGGGAAGGAAATTCCTGATGCCGGAGGGATTTTCGTCCTCCGGAGGTGAAATTTTTTTTTTGACCCAAATGTAAAAATGGACATCAGAATTGGATTCGGGGTTAAATTTCATGCTAAAAAATGGTGTTTTATGCAGTTTTTAAAATTTGAGCAGTTTTGGTGTCTGGGGAAGGAAATTCCTGATGCCGGGGTCAGGGATTTTTGGGCTGTGGAGGTGAAAATTTTTTTTTGACCCAAATATAAAAACAGACATCAGAATTGGATTCGTTGTTAAATTTCATGCTTAAAAATGGAGCTTTATGTAGTTTTTAAAAATTGAGCCGTTTTGGTGTCCGGGGAAGGAAATTCCTGATGCTGGGGTCAGGGATTTTTGTGCTCGGGAGGTGAAATTTTTTTGACCAATTTAAAAACGGACACAAATTGGATTCAGGGTAAATTTCGCTTAAAAATGGTGCTTTATGTAGTTTTTAAAATTGAGCCGTTTTCGTGACTGGGGAAGGAAATTCCTGATGCCAGAGGGATTTTCGTCCTCCGGAGGTGAAAATTTTTTTTTGACCGAACTTAAAACGGACATCAAATTAGGATTCGGAGTTAAAAAATTTCATGCTGAAAAAATGGTGCTTTATGTAGTTTTTAAAAAATTGAGCTAGTTTTGGTGACTGGTGAAGGAAATTCTGATGCGGAGGGATTTTTTTCCTCCGGAGGTTGAAATTTTTTTTGACCCAAATGTAAAAACGGACATCAGATTTGGATTCGGGGTTAAATTTCATGCTTAAAAATGGTGCTTTATGCAGTTTTTAAAAATTGAGCCGTTTTGGTGACCGGGGAAGGAAATTCCTGATGCTGGGGTCAGGGATTTTTGTGCTCCGGAGGTGAAATTTTTTTTGACCCAAATGTAAAAACGGACATCAGATTTGGATTCGGGGTTAAATTTCATGCTTAAAAATGGTGCTTTATGCAGTTTTTAAAAATTGAGCCGTTTTGGTGTCCGGGGAAAGAAATTCCTGATGCTGGGGTCAGGGATTTTTGTGCTCCGGAGGTGAAATTTTTTTTTGACCCAAATGTAAAAACAGACATCAGAATTGGATTCGTTGTTAAATTTCATGCTTAAAAATGGAGCTTTATGTAGTTTTTAAAAATTGAGCCGTTTTGGTGTCGGGGGAAGGAAATTCCTGATGCCGCCTGGGGTCAGGGATTTTTGTGCTCCGGAGGTGAAATTTTTTTTGACCCAAATGTAAAAACGCACAGCAGAATTGGATTCAGGGTTAAATTTCATGCTAAAAAATGGTGCTTTATGTAGTTTTTAAAAATTGAGCCGTTTTGGTGACTGGGGAAGGAAATTCCTGATGCTGGGGTCAGAGATTTTTGTGCTCCGGAGGTCAAATTTTTTTTGACCCAAATGTAAAAACGGACATCAGAATTGAATTCAGGGTTAAATTTCATGCTAAAAAATGGTGCTTTATTCAGCTTTTAAAAATTGAACCGTTTTGGTGACTGGGGAAGGAAATTCCTGATGCCGTGGTTAGGGATTTTTGGGCTATGGAGGTGAAAATTTTTTTTTGACCCAAATGTAAAAACGGACATCAGAATTGGATTCGGGGTTAAATTTCATTCTAAAAAATGGTGCTTTATGTAGTTTTTAAAAATTGAGCCGGTTTGGTGACTGGGGAAGGAAATTCCTGATGCCGGAGGGATTTTTGTCCTCCGGAGGTGAAATTTTTTTTTGACCCAAATGTAAAAACGGACATCAGAATTGGATTTGAGTTTAAATTTCATGCTTAAAAATGTTGCTTTATGTAGTTTTAAAAAATTGAGCCGTTTTGGTGTCGGGGGAAGGAATTTCCTGATACCATGGTTCATGGATTTTTGTGCTCCGAGGTGAAATTTTTTTTGACCCCAAATATAAAAACGGACATCCAGAATTGGATTCAGGGTTAAATTTCATGCTAAAAAATGGTGGCTTTTATGCAGCTTTTAAAATTGAACACCGTTTTTGGTGACTGGGGAAGGAAATTCCTGATGCCGAGGATTTTTGTCCTCCGGAGGTGAATTTTTTTTTGACCCAATGTGAAACAGTACATCCAGGAATTGATTTCGTTGTTAAATTTCAATGCTTGAAAATGGATCTTTATGTAGTTTTAAAAATTGAGCCGTTTTGGTGTCCGGGGAAGGAAATTCCTGATGTCTGGGTCTAGGGGATTTTTGTGCTCCGAGGTGAAATTTTTTTTTCAACCAAATGTATAAACGGACGTCAGATTGGGATTCGGGGTTAAATTTCATGCATAAAAATGGTGCTTTTTGTAGTGTTTAAAAATTGAGCCATTTTGGTGTCCAGGGAAGGAAATTCCTGATGCCGGGGTCAGGGATTTTTGTACTCCGGAGGTGAAAATTTTTTTTGACCCAAATGTATAAACGGACGTCAGAATGGTATTTGGGGTTCAATTTCATGCTTAAAAATGTGCTTTTTGTCTTTTAAATTGAGCCGTTTGGTGTCCGGGGAAGGAAATTTCTGATGAAGGGGTCAGTGATATTTGTGCTCTGGAGGTGAAAATTTTTTTGGACCAAAATGTAAAAACGGACATCAGAATTGGATTCAGGGTCAAATTTCATGCTAAAAAATGGTGCTTTATGCAGTTTTTAAAAATTGAACCGTTTTGGTGACTGGGGAAGGAAATTCCTGATGCCGGAGGGATTTTTGTCCTCTGGAGGTGAAATTTTTTTGACCCAAATGTAAAAACAGACATCAGAATTGGATTCGTTGTTAAATTTCATGCTTAAAAATGGAGCTTTATGCAGTTTTTAAAAATTGAGCCGTTTTGGTGTCCGGGGAAGGAAATTCTGCTGCTTGGGTCAGGGCTTTTGTGGCTCCGGAGTGAAATTTGTTTTTTTGACTCCTGGTACCAAATGAAAAACGGACATCAGATTGTGAATCCAGGGATACACAACCTATCGATGCTAAAAAATGGTGCTTTAATGCAGCTTTTTAAAAATTGAACGTTTTGGTGACTGGGGAAGAAATTCCGGATGCCGGAGGGATTTTTGTCCTCGCGAGGTGAATTTTTTTGACCCAAAATGTAAAAAACAGACTATCAGAATTTGATTCGTTTTTTAAATTTCATGCTTAAAAATGGGAGCTTTATGTAGTTTTTAAAAATTGAGTCCGTTCTTGTGTCCGGGAAGGAAATTCGCTGAGGCTGGGTTCAGGGATTTTTTGTGCTCCGGAGGTGAAATTTTTTTTGACCCAAATGTAAAAACGGACATCAGAATTGGATTCAGGGTTAAATTTCATGCTTAAAAATGGTGCTTTATGTAGTTTTTAAAAATTGAGCCGTTTTGGTGACTGTGGAAGGAAATTCCTGATGCCAGAGGGATTTTTGTGCTCCGGATGTGAAATTTTTTTTGACCCAAATGTAAAAACGGACATCAGAATTGGATTCAGGGTTAAATTTCATACTGAAAAATGGTGCTTTATGTAGTTTTTAAAAATTGAGCCGTTTTGGTGTCCGGGGAAGGAAATTCCTGATGCCGCCTGGGGTCAGGGATTTTTGTGCTCCGGAGGTGAAATTTTTTTTGACCCAAATGTAAAAACGCACATCAGAATTGGATTCAGGGTTAAATTTCATGCTAAAAAATGGATGCTTTATGTAGTTTTTTAAAAATTGAGGAGCCGTTTTGGTGTCCGGGGAGGAAAATCCTGATGCTGGGGTCGGGATTTTTTGTGTGCTCCGAGGTGAATTTTTTTTTTGACCAATGTGAAAACAGACATCAGACTTGGATTCGGGGTTAAATTTCATGCTTAAAAATGATGCTTTATGTAGTTTTCAAAAATTGAGCCATTTTGGTGTCCAGGGAAGGAAATTCCTGATGCCAGGGTCAGGGATTTTTGTGCTCCAGAGGTGAAAATATTTTTTTGACCCAAATATAAACACGGACATCAGAATTGGATTCCGGGTTAAATTTCATGCGTAAAAATGGTGCTTTATGTAGTTTTTAAAAGTTCAGCTGTTTTGGTGTCCGGGGAAGGAAATTCCTGATGCCGGCCGGGGTCAGGGATTTTTGTGCTCCAGAGGTGAAATTTTTTTTTGACGCCAAATGTAAAAAGCGGATCATTCCATCAGAATTGGCTTCAGGGTTAAATTTCATGCTAAAAAATGGTGCTTTATTCAGATTTTAAAAATTGAACCGTTTTGGTGACTGGGGAAGGAAATTCCTGATGCCGTGGTTAGGGATTTTTGGGCTATGGAGGTGAAAATTTTTTTTTGACCCAAATGTAAAAACGGACATCAGAATTGGATTCGGGGTTAAATTTCATTCTAAAAAATGGTGCTTTATGTAGTTTTTAAAAATTGAGCCGGTTTGGTGACTGGGGAAGGAAATTCCTGATGCCGGAGGGATTTTTGTCCTCCGGAGGTGAAATTTTTTTTTGACCCAAATGTAAAAACGGACATCAGAATTGGATTCAGGGTTAAATTTCATGCTAAAAAATGGTGCTTTATGTAGTTTTTAAAAATTGATCCGTTTTGGTGTCCGGGGAAGGAATTTCCTGACGCCGGGGTCAGGGATTTTTGTGCTCCGGAGGTGAAATTTTTTTTGACCCAAATGTAAAAACAGACATCAGAATTGGATTCGTTGTTAAATTTCATGCTTAAAAATGGAGCTTTATGTAGTTTTTAAAAATTGAGCCGTTTTGGTGTCGGGGGAAGGAAATTCCTGATACCTGGTTCAGGGATTTTTGTGCTCCGGAGGTGAAATTTTTTTTGAAACATGGATCATAGTGCTGGCAAATGTGAAAACGGGACATCAGATTTAGATTCAGGTTAAATTTCATGCTTAAAAAATGTGCTTTAATGGCTAGGCTTTTAAAATTGAACCAGTCTTTGGTGACTGGGGAGAGGATAATTCCTGATGCCGGGGTTAGGGATTTTTGGGCTATGGAGGTAAAAATTTTTTTTTGACCCAAATGTAAAACGTACATTCAGAAATTGATTTCGGGTTTATATTTCATGCTTAAAGGTGGAGCTTTATGTAAGTTTTTAAAAATTGAGCCGTTTTGGTGTTCCCAGGGAAGGAAATTCCTGATGCTGGGGTCAGGGATTTTTGTGCTCCGGTGGTGAAATTTTTTTTGACCCAAATGTAAAAACGGACATCAGATTTGGATTCAGGGTTAAATTTCATGCTAAAAAATGGTGCTTTATGTAGTTTTTAAAAATTGAGCCGTTTTGGTGTCCGGGGAAGGAAATTCCTGATGCCGCCTGGGGTCAGGGATTTTTTTGCTCCGGAGGTGAAATTTTTTTTTGACCCAAATGTAAAAACGGACATCAGAATTGGCTTCAGGGTTAAATTTTCATGCTAAAAAATGGTGTCTT
>NW_024098889.1:2500-5000 GCF_016545835.1 Crotalus tigris
AAGCCCCCCCTTTTTAACCCCTAAGCTACCCCTAAAGCTAACTCTAACCCTACCCTACCTAACCGCTAACCCTAACCCTAACCATAACCCTAACCCTAACCCTAACCCTAACCCTAACCCTAACCCTAACCCTAACCCTAACCCTATCCCTAACCCTAACCCTAACCCTAACCCTAACCCTAACCCTAACCCTAACCCTAACCCTAACCCTAACCCTAACCCTAACCCTAAACCTAAACCTAAACCTAAACCTAAACCTAAATCTAAAACGTACCCTAACGCCTCCGAGATTGGTGATGCTCCAACACTGGAATTTTTTAAGATGAGATTGGACAGCCATTTGTCTGAAATTGTATAGGGTTTCCTGCCTGAGCAGGGGGTTGGACTAGAAGACCTCTAAGGTCCCTTCCAACATTATTATTCTTATTATTATTATTATTATTATTATTATTATTATTATTAATTCTTATTATTATTCGATCTCTCACAGTCAGCCAGATATTCAGACTGGATTTGGCATTTTGTCTACCGATCGAGTCCTTACCCAGGACCTGGGATAGGCAGATGTGGATGTTTGATGGTATTAAGGATATCGTCGCAGGATGGAAGCAGTTCCTAGTAAGGCTGCCTTTTGCAATTGACTAACAGCGAATTTGTCAATGCCAATGGTGTTCAAGTGGTGCTCCAGTTGTTTTGGGAAGGGAGATTGCACCAAGAGCCTATTTAAATTATTATTAACCTGCGCATTGAGGCACTACCGTGACAGGTTGTGGGGCTTGTGTACTCTGAGGAAGATGAGAGCTATGCCAGAGGTTCAACCATACTGGACAGGTCTCATCAGAGGAGTCAGACAAAGAGTGTCTCTCCCATAAAAAATATGGTGAGACGTAAATTTCAGAATGCCATACCGTCTCGGACGTCGCCCGGGTTAACAAGGTCCGCACTAGATATTGGAGTTCCTGGATATCTGGTGAAAAATGGGTTACAGGACTCAGGACTGTTGGCTGAGCAACCAGGGCCAGCAGCTGCAGACCTACTGGAAGAAAAGGTGTTTACCCGTCGCAGATACACAGTGATGGAAAACAAAGAAATAATGATCTGTTACTACAGATCAAGTCCAACAAGACGAGGTATCTAAACGATCACGCAGTTTGTCTCACTTTCCTAACCCTAAAGCTAACCTCTAAAGCTAACCCTAAAGCTAACCCTAACCCTACAGCTAGACCCTAACCCTGAACCCCTAACCCCCAACCCCCAACCCATACCCCAACCCTACCCTTAAACATAGACCCTGAGACCTAAACCCTAACCCTAACCCTAACCCTAACCCTAACCCTAACCCTAACCCTAACCCTAACCCTAACCCTAACCCTAACCGTAACCCTAACCCTAATCCTAACCCAAATCTTAACCCTAACCCTAACCCAAACCTTAGCCCTAACCCTAACCCTAACCCTAACCCTAACCCTAACCCTATCCCTATCCCTAACCCTAACCCTAACCCTAACCCTAACCCTAACCCTAACCCTAACCCTAACCCTAACCCTAACCCTAAACCTAACCCTAACCCTAACCCTAACCCTAACCCTAACCCTAACCCTAACCCTAAACCTAAACCTAAACCTAAACGTAACCCTAAACCGCCTCCAGAAGTTGTGAATGCTCCAACACTGGAATTTTTTAAGATGAGATGGGACAACCATTTGTCTGAAATGGTATAGGGTTTCCTGCCTGACCTGGGGGTTGGACTAGAAGACCTCTAAGGTCCCTTCCAACATTATTATTATTATTATTATTATTATTATTATTATTATTATTATTATTGTTGTTGTTGTTATTACTATTATTATTATTATTATTATTATTATTATTATTATTATTATTATTATTATTGATCATCGCACAGTCAGTCAGATGTTCAGACTGGATTTGGTATTTTGTCTACCGATCGAGTCCTGACCCAGGACCAGGGATAGGGAGATGTGGATGTTTGATGGTATTACAGATATCGTCGCAGGATGGAAGCAGTTCCTAGTAAGGCCTCCTTTTGCAATTGACTAATAGCAAATTTGTCAGTACCAATGGTGTTCAAGTGGCGCTCCAGTTGTTTTGGGATTGCACCCAAGGAGTCTATTACTAATTAATATTTACCTCCAGTTACGCACTACCTTGACGTGGTTGTGGGGCTTGTGTACTCTGAGGAAGATGAGAGCTATGCCAGACGTTCAACCATACTGGACAGGTCTCATCAGAGGAGTGAGACAAAGAGTATCTCTCCCATAAAAAATATGGTGAGACGTAAATTGCAGAATGCCATACCGGCTCAGACGTCGCCCGGGCTAACAAGGTCCGCGCTAGATATCGGAGTTCCTGGATATCTGGTGAAAAATGGGTTACAGGACTCAGGACTGTTGGCTGAGCAACCAGGGCTAGCAGCTGCAGAACTACTGGAAGAAAAGATGTTTACCTGTCGCAGATACACAGTGATTGAAAACAAAGA
>NW_024098889.1:20000-26976 GCF_016545835.1 Crotalus tigris
TCTGTTACTACAGATCAAGTCCAACAAGAAGAGGATATCTAAAATGAATGCACCACTTCTAACCCTAACCCTAATCCTAACCCTAATCCTAACCCTAACCCTAACCCTAACCCTAACCCTAACCCTAACCCTAACCCTAACCCTAACCCTAACCCTAACCTAAACCTAAACCTAACCCTAAACCTAAACCTAACCCTATACCTATCCCTAACCCTAACCCTAACCCTAACCCTAAACCTTAATCTAACCCTAACCCTTACCCTAACCCTAACCCTAACCCTAACACTAACACTAACCCTAACACTAACCCTAAACCTAACCCTAAACCTAAACCTAACCCTAAACGTAACCCTAAACCTAAACCTAACCCTAAACCTTACCCTAACCCTAAACCTAATCTTAACCCTAACCCGAACCCTAACCCTAACACTAACCCTAACCCTAACCCTAACCCTAACCCTAACCCTAACCCTAACCCTAACCGTAACCCTAACCCTAAACCTAAACCTCATCCTAAACCTAACTCTAAACCGCCTCCAGAAGTTGTGAATGCTCCAACACTGGAATTTTTTAAGATGAGATTGGACAACCATTTGTCTGAAATGGTATAGGGTTTCCTGCCTGAGCAGGGGGTTGGACTAGAAGACCTCTAAGGTCCCTTCCAACATTATTATTATTATTATTATTATTATGGTTGTTGTTGTTATTACTATTATTATTATTATTATTATTATTATTATTATTATTATTGATTATTATTGATCATCGCACAGTCAGCCAGATGTTCAGACTGGATTTGGTATTTTGTCTACCTATCGAGTCCTTACCCAGGACCTGGGATAGGGAGATGTGGATGTTTGATGGTATTACAGATATCGTCGCAAGATGGAAGCAGTTCCTAGTAAGGCCTCCGTTTTGCAATTGACTAATATCAAATTTGTCAATACCAATGGTGTTCAAGTGGTGCTCCAGTTGTTTTGGGATTGCACCCAAGGAGCCTATTACTAATTATTATTAACCTCCATTGAGGCACTACCGTGACATATATGTGGGGCTTGTGTACTCTGAGGAAGATGAGAGCTATGCCAGACGTTCAACCATACTGGACAGGTTTCATCAGAGGAGTCAGACAAAGAGTGTCTCTCCCATAAAAAATATGGTGAGACGTAAATTGCAGAATGCCATACCGGCTCGGATGTCACCCGGGCTAACAAGGTCCGCGCTAGATATCGGAGTTCCTGGATATCTGGTGAAAAATGGGTTACAGGACTCAGGACTGTTGGCTGAGCAACCAGGGCCAGTAGCTGCAGAACTACTGGAAGAAAAGATGGTTACCCGTCGCAGATACACAGTGATTGAAAAGAAAGAAATAATGATCTGTTACTACAGATCAAGTCCAACAAGAAGAGGATATCTAAAATGAATGCACCAGTTCTAACCCTAACCCTAACCCTAACCCTAACCCTAACCCTAACCCTAACCCTAACCCTAAACCTAAACCTAAACCTAAACCTAACCCTAAACCTAACCCTATACCTATCCCTAACCCTAACCCTAACCCTAAACCTTAATCTAACCCTAACCCTAACCCTAACCCTAACCCTAACCCTAACACTAACACTAACCCTAACACTAACCCTAAACCTAACCCTAAACCTAAACCTAACCCTAAACGTAACCCTAAACCTAACCCTAACCCTAAACCTTACCCTAACCCTAAACCTAATCTTAACCCTAACCCTAACTCTAACCCTAACACTAAACCTAACCCTAACCCTAACCCTAACCCTAACCCTAACCCTAACCCTAACCCTAACCCTAACCCTAACCCTAACCCTAAACCTAAACCTAATCCTAAACCTAACTCTAAACTGCCTCCAGAAGTTGTGAATGCTCCAACACTGGAATTTTTTAAGATGAGATTGGACAACCATTTGTCTGAAATGGTATAGGGTTTCCTGCCTGAGCAGGGGGTTGGACTAGAAGACCTCTAAGGTCCCTTCCAACATTATTATTATTATTATTATTATTATTATTATTTTCTTAATTATGTTGTTAGTGTTGTTGTTGTTGTTGTTGTTGTTGTGTTATTATTAATAATTATTATAATTATATCTATTATTGATCACGCCACTAGTCAGCCAGATGTTCAGACTGGATTTGGTATTTTGTCTACCTATCGAGTCCTGACCCAGGACCTGGGATAGGGAGATGTGGATGTTTGATGGTATTACAGATATCGTCGCAAGATGGAAGCAGTTCCTAGTAAGGCCTCCTTTTGCAATTGACTAATATCAAATTTGTCAATACCAATGGTGTTCAAGTGGCGCTCCAGTTGTTTTGGGATTGCACCCAAGGAGCCTATTACTAATTATTATTAACCTCCATTGAGGCACTACCGTGACATATATGTGGGGCTTGTGTACTCTGAGGAAGATGAGAGCTATGCCAGACGTTCAACCATACTGGACAGGTCTCATCAGAGGAGTCAGACAAAGAGTGTCTCTCCCATAAAAAATATGGTGAGACGTAAATTGCAGAATGCCATACCGGCTCGGATGTCACCCGGGCTAACAAGGTCCGCGCTAGATATCGGAGTTCCTGGATATCTGGTGAAAAATGGGTTACAGGACTCAGGACTGTTGGCTGAGCAACCAGGGCCAGTAGCTGCAGAACTACTGGAAGAAAAGATGGTTACCCGTCGCAGATCCACAGTGATTGAAAAGAAAGAAATAATGATCTGTTACTACAGATCAAGTCCAACAAGAAGAGGATATCTAAAATGAATGCACCAGTTCTAACCCTAACCCTAACCCTAACCCTAACCCTAACCCTAACCCTAACCCTAACCCTAAACCTAAACCTAAACCTAAACCTAACCCTAAACCTAACCCTATCCCTATCCCTAACCCTAACCCTAACCCTAAACCTTAATCTAACCCTAACCCTAACCCTAACCCTAACCCTAACACTAACACTAACACTAACCCTAACACTAACCCTAAACCTAACCCTAAACCTAAACCTAACCCTAAACGTAACCCTAAACCTAACCCTAACCCTAAACCTTACCCTAACCCTAAACCTAATCTTAACCCTAACCCTAACTCTAACCCTAACACTAAACCTAACCCTAACCCTAACCCTAACCCTAACCCTAACCCTAACCCTAACCCTAACCCTAACCCTAACCCTAACCCTAAACCTAAACCTAATCCTAAACCTAACCTACTCCTAACCTAACTCTAAACCTGCCTCCAAAGTTGTAGAATTGCTGCCAACCTGGAATTTTTTTAAAGACTGAGACTTTGGACAACATTGTCTGAAATGGTATAGGGTTTCCGTGCCTGAAGCATGGGTTGGGACTACAAGACCTCTAAGGTCCCTTCAACATTATTATATTATTCTTATTATTATTATATTTTTTTGTTATTGTTGTGTTGTTGTTATTATTATTATTATTATTATTATTATTATTATTATTATTATTATTGATCCTCGCACAGTCAGCCAGATGTTCAGACTGGATTTGGTATTTTGTCTACCTATCGAGTCCTTACCCAGGACCTGGGATAGGGAGATGTGGATGTTTGATGGTATTACAGATATCGTCGCAAGATGGAAGCAGTTCCTAGTAAGGCCTCCTTTTGCAATTGACTAATATCAAATTTGTCAATACCAATGGTGTTCACGTGGCGCTCCAGTTGTTTTGGGATTGCACCCAAGGAGCCTATTACTAATTATTATTAACCTCCATTGAGGCACTACCGTGACATATATCTGGGGCTTGTGTACTCTGAGGAAGATGAGAGCTATGCCAGACGTTCAACCATACTGGACAGGTCTCATCAGAGGAGTCAGACAAAGAGTGTCTCTCCCATAAAAAATTTGGTGAGACGTAAATTGCAGAATGCCATACCGGCTCGGATGTCACCCGGGCTAACAAGGTCCGCGCTAGATATCGGAGTTCCTGGATATCTGGTGAAAAATGGGTTACAGGACTCAGGATTGTTGGCTGAGCAACCAGGGCCAATATCTACAGAACTACTGGAAGAAAAGATGTTTACCCGTCGCAGATACACAGTGATTGAAAAGAAAGAAATAATGATCTGTTACTACAGATCAAGTCCAACAAGAAGAGGATATCTAAAATGAATGCACCACTTCTAACCCTAACCCTAATCCTAACCCTAATCCTAACCCTAACCCTAACCCTAACCCTAACCCTAACCCTAACCCTAACCCTAACCCTAACCCTAACCCTAAACCTAAACCTAAACCTAACCCTAAACCTAAACCTAACCCTATACCTATCCCTAACCCTAACCCTAACCCTAACCCTAAACCTTAATCTAACCCTAACCCTAACCCTAACCCTAACCCTAACCCTAACCCTAACACTAACACTAACCCTAACACTAACCCTAAACCTAACCCTAAACCTAAACCTAACCCTAAACGTAACCCTAAACCTAACCCTAACCCTAAACCTAATCTTAACCCTAACCCGAACCCTAACCCTAACACTAACCCTAACCCTAACCCTAACCCTAACCCTAACCCTAACCCTAACCCTAACCGTAACCCTAACCCTAAACCTAAACCTCATCCTAAACCTAACTCTAAACCGCCTCCAGAAGTTGTGAATGCTCCAACACTGGAATTTTTTAAGATGAGATTGGACAACCATTTGTCTGAAATGGTATAGGGTTTCCTGCCTGAGCAGGGGGTTGGACTAGAAGACCTCTAAGGTCCCTTCCAACATTATTATTATTATTATTATTATGGTTGTTGTTGTTATTACTATTACTATTATTATTATTATTATTATTATTATTATTATTATTATTATTATTATTGATCATCGCACAGTCAGCCAGATGTTCAGACTGGATTTGGTATTTTGTCTACCTATCGAGTCCTTACCCAGGACCTGGGATAGGGAGATGTGGATGTTTGATGGTATTACAGATATCGTCGCAAGATGGAAGCAGTTCCTAGTAAGGCCTCCTTTTGCAATTGACTAATATCAAATTTGTCAATACCAATGGTGTTCAAGTGGCGCTCCAGTTGTTTTGGGATTGCACCCAAGGAGCCTATTACTAAGTATTATTAACCTCCATTGAGGCACTACCGTGACTATATGGGGCTTGTGTACTCTGAGGAAGATGAGAGCTATGCCAGACGTTCAACCATACTGGACAGGTCTCATTAGAGGAGTCAGACAAAGAGTGTCTCTCCCATAAAAAATATGTTGAGACGTAAATTTCAGAATGCCATACCGGCTCGGATGTCACCCGGGTTAACAAGGTCCGCGCTAGATATTGGAGTTCCTGGATATCTGGTGAAAAATGGGTTACAGGACTCAGGACCGTTGGCTGAGCAACCAGGGCCAGCAGCTGCAGAACTACTGGAAGAAAAGGTGTTTACCTGTCGCAGATACACAGTGATGGAAAACAAAGAAATAATGTCTTGTTCACAGATCAGTCCACAAGACGAGGATATCTAACAAATTAATGCACCAGATTCAACCCTAACCCTAACCCTAACCCTAACCCTAACCCTAACCCTAACCCTAACCCTAACCCTAACCCTAACCCTAAACCTAAACCTAAACCTAACCCTAAACCTAAACCTAACTCTATACCTATCCCTAACCCTAACCCTAACCCTAACCCTAAACCTTAATCTAACCCTAACCCTTACCCTAACCCTAACCCTAACCCTAACACTAACACTAACCCTAACACTAACCCTAAACCTAACCCTAAACCTAAACCTAACCCTAAACGTAACCCTAAACCTAAACCTAACCCTAAACCTTACCCTAACCCTAAACCTAATCTTAACCCTAACCCGAACCCTAACCCTAACACTAACCCTAACCCTAACCCTAACCCTAACCCTAACCCTAACCCTAACCCTAACCCGAACCCTAACCGTAACCCTAACCCTAAACCTAAACCTAATCCTAAACCTAACTCTAAACCGCCTCCAGAAGTTGTGAATGCTCCAACACTGGAATTTTTTAAGATGAGATTGGACAACCATTTGTCTGAAATGGTATAGGGTTTCCTGCCTGAGCAGGGGGTTGGACTAGAAGACCTCTAAGGTCCCTTCCAACATTATTATTATTATTATTATTATTATGGTTGTTGTTGTTATTACTATTATTATTATTATTATTATTATTATTATTATTATTATTGATCATCGCACAGTCAGCCAGATGTTCAGACTGGATTTGGTATTTTGTCTACCTATCGAGTCCTTACCCAGGACCTGGGATAGGGAGATGTGGATGTTTGATGGTATTACAGATATCGTCGCAAGATGGAAGCAGTTCCTAGTAAGGCCTCCTTTTGCAATTGACTAATATCAAATTTGTCAATACCAATGGTGTTCACGTGGCGCTCCAGTTGTTTTGGGATTGCACCCAAGGAGCCTATTACTAATTATTATTAACCTCCATTGAGGCACTACCGTGACATATATCTGGGGCTTGTGTACTCTGAGGAAGATGAGAGCTATGCCAGACGTTCAACCATACTGGACAGGTCTCATCAGAGGAGTCAGACAAAGAGTGTCTCTCCCATAAAAAATTTGGTGAGACGTAAATTGCAGAATGCCATACCGGCTCGGATGTCACCCGGGCTAACAAGGTCCGCGCTAGATATCGGAGTTCCTGGATATCTGGTGAAAAATGGGTTACAGGACTCAGGACTGTTGGCTGAGCAACCAGGGCCAGTAGCTGCAGAACTACTGGAAGAAAAGATGGTTACCCGTCGCAGATACACAGTGATTGAAAAGAAAGAAATAATGATCTGTTACTACAGATCAAGTCCAACAAGAAGAGGATATCTAAAATGAATGCACCACTTCTAACCCTAACCCTAACCCTAACCTTAACCCTAACCCTAACCCTAACCCTAACCCTAACCCTAACCCTAACCCTAACCCTAACCCTAACCCTAAC
>NW_024098890.1:0-3739 GCF_016545835.1 Crotalus tigris
GGGTGTTTTTTCAGGTTTCGGGAGGTTTCTTGTCTTTAGGGGGTGTTTTTCGGGTTTAGGGGTGTTTTTTCGGGTTTAGGGGGGTTTCTTGTCTTTAGGGAGTTTTTTTTGGGTTTAGGGGTGTTTTTTTGGGTTTAGGGGGGTTTCTTGTCTTTAGGGGGTGCTTTTTGGGTTTAGGGGTGTTTTTTCGGGTTTAGGGGGGTTCTTGTCTTTAGGGGGTGTTTTTCGGGTTTAGGGGGTGTTTTTTGGGTTTAGGGGTGTTTTTTCGGGTTTAGGGGGGTTTGTTGTCTTTAGGGAGTGTTTTTTGTGTTTAGGGGTGTTTTTTCGGGTTTAGGGGGGTTTCTTGTCTTTACGGGGTGTTTTTCTGGTTTAGGGGTGTTTTTTCGGGTTTAGGGGGTGTTTTTTGTCTTTAGGGGGTGTTTTTTGGGTTTAGGGGTGTTTTTTCGGGTTTAGGGGGATTTCTTCTCTTTAGGGGGTGTTTTTTGGGTTTAGGGGTGTTTTTTCGGGTTTAGGGGGGTTTCTTGTCTTTAGGGGGTGTTTTTTGGGTTTAGTAGTGTTTTTTCGGGTTTAGGGGGGTTTCTTGTCTTTAGGGGGTGTTTTTTGGGTTTAGGGGTGTTTTTTCGGGTTTAGGGGGGTTTCTTGTCTTTAGGGAGTGTTTTTTGGGTTTAGGGGTGTTTTTTCGGGTTTATTGGGGTTTTTTGTCTTTAGGGGGTGTTTTTCGGGTTTAGGGGTGTTTTTTCGGGTTTAGGGGGTGTTTTTTGTCTTTAGGGGGTGTTTTTTGGGTTTAGGGGTGTTTTTTCGGGTTTAGGGGGGTTTCTTCTCTTTAGGGAGTGTTTTTTGGGTTTAGGGGTGTTTTTTCGGGTTTAGGGGGGTTTCTTGTCTTAGGGGGTGTTTTTTGGGTAGGGGGGTTTTTCGGGTTTAGGGGGGTTTCTCTCTTAGGGAGTGTTTTTTTGGGTTTAGGGGTGTTTTTTCGGGTTTAGGGGGTTTTGGTCTTTAGGGGCAGTTGTTTTTCGGGTTTAGGGGTGTTTTTTTCGGGTTTAGGGGGGTTTTTTGCTTTGGGGGTGTTTTTTGGGTTTAGCGGGTTGTGTTTCGGGTTTTTAGGGGGGTTTCTTCTCTTTAGGGGGTGTTGTTTGGGTTTAGGGGTCGTTTTTTCGGCGTTTAGGGGGGTTTATTCTCTTTAGGGGGTGTTTTTTCGGGTTTAGGGGTGTTTTTCGGGTTTAGGGGGTGTTTTTTGTCTTTAGGGAGTGTTTTTTGTCTTTAGGGGGTGTTTTTTGGGTTTAGGGGGTTTCTTGTCTTTAGGGGGTCTTCTTTGGGTTTAGGGGTGTTTTTTCGGGTTTAGGGGGGTTTCTTGTCTTTAGGGGGTGTTTTTTGGGTTTAGGGGTGTTTTTTCGGGTTTAGGGGGGTTTCTTGTCTTTAGGGGGTGTTTTTTGGGTTTAGGGGTGTTTTTTCGGGTTTAGGGGGGTTTCTTGTCTTTAGGGAGTGTTTTTTGGGTTTAGGGGTGTTTTTTTGGGTTTAGGGGGGTTTCTTGTCTTTAGGGGGTGCTTTTTGGGTTTAGGGGTGTTTTTTCGGGTTTAGGGGGTGTTTTTTGTCTTTAGGGGGTGTTTTTTGGGTTTAGGGGGTGTTTTGGGTTTAGGGGTGTTTTTTCGGGTTTAGGGGGGTTTCTTGTCTTTAGGGGGTGTTTTTCGGGTTTAGGGGTGTTTTTTGTCTTTAGGGGGTGTTTTTTGTCTTTAGGGGTGTTTTTTGGGTTTAGGGGTGTTTTTTCGGGTTTAGGGGGTGTTTTTTGTCTTTAGGGAGTGTTTTTTGGGTTTAGGGGTGTTTTTTCGGGTTTAGGGATTTCTTCTCTTTAGGGGGGGTTTTTGGGTTTAGGGGTGTTTTTTCGGGTTTAGGGGGATTTCTTCTCTTTAGGGGGTGTTTTTTGGGTTTAGGGGTGTTTTTTCGGGTTTAGGGGGGTTTCTTGTCTTTAGGGGGTGTTTTTTGGGTTTAGTAGTGTTTTTTCGGGTTTAGGGGGGTTTCTTGTCTTTAGGGGGTGTTTTTTGGGTTTAGGGGTGTTTTTTCGGGTTTAGGGGGGTTTCTTGTCTTTAGGGAGTGTTTTTTGGGTTTAGGGGTGTTTTTTCGGGTTTATTGGGGTTTCTTGTCTTTAGGGGGTGTTTTTCGGGTTTAGGGGTGTTTTTTCGGGTTTAGGTGGTGTTTTTTGTCTTTATGGGGTGTTTTTTGGGTTTAGGGGTGTTTTTTCGGGTTTAGGGGTGTTTTTTGTCTTTAGGGTGTGTTTTTTGGGTTTAGGGGTGTTTTTTCGGGTTTAGGGGGGTTTCTTCTCTTTAGGGGGTGTTTTTCGGGTTTAGGGGTGTTTTTTCGGGTTTAGGGGGTGTTTTTTGTCTTTAGGGGGTGTTTTTTGGGTTTAGGGGTGTTTTTTTTCGGGTTTAGGGGGGTTTCTTCTCTTTAGGGAGTGTTTTTTGTCTTTAGGGGGTGTTTTTTGGGTTTAGGGGGTTTCTTGTCTTTAGGGGGTCTTCTTTGGGTTTAGGGGTGTTTTTTCGGGTTTAGGGGGGTTTCTTGTCTTTAGGGGGTGTTTTTCGGGTTTAGGGGTGTTTTTTGTCTTTAGGGGGTGTTTTTTGTCTTTAGGGGTGTTTTTTGGGTTTAGGGGTGTTTTTTCGGGTTTAGGGGGTGTTTTTTGTCTTTAGGGAGTGTTTTTTGGGTTTAGGGGTGTTTTTTCGGGTTTAGGGGGGTTTCTTGTCTTTAGGGAGTGTTTTTTCGGTTTAGGGGTGTTTTTTCGGGTTTAGGGGGTGTTTTTTGTCTTTATGGGGTGTTTTTTGGGTTTAGGGGTGTTTTTTCGGGTTTAGGGGTGTTTTTTGTCTTTAGGGGGTGTTTTTTGGGTTTAGGGGTGTTTTTTCGGATTTAGGGGGGTTTCTTCTCTTTAGGGGGTGTTTTTTGGGTTTAGGGGTGTTTTTTCGGGTTTAGGGGGGTTTCTTGTCTTTAGGGAGTGTTTTTTGGGTTTAGGGGTGTTTTTTCGGGTTTAGGGGGGTTTTTTTTGGGTTTTAGGGGAGTTTTTTTTCGGTTAGGGGGGTTTCTTGTCTTTAGGGAGTGTTTTTTCGGGTTTAGGGGTGTTTTTTCGGGTTTAGGGGTGTTTTTTGTCTTTAGGGAGTTTTTTTTGGGTTTAGGGGTGTTTTTTCAGGTTTCGGGAGGTTTCTTGTCTTTAGGGGGTGTTTTTCGGGTTTAGGGGTGTTTTTTCGGGTTTAGGGGGGTTTCTTGTCTTTAGGGAGTTTTTTTTGGGTTTAGGGGTGTTTTTTTGGGTTTAGGGGGGTTTCTTGTCTTTAGGGGGTGCTTTTTGGGTTTAGGGGTGTTTTTTCGGGTTTAGGGGGGTTCTTGTCTTTAGGGGGTGTTTTTCGGGTTTAGGGGGTGTTTTTTGGGTTTAGGGGTGTTTTTTCGGGTTTAGGGGGGTTTGTTGTCTTTAGGGAGTGTTTTTTGTGTTTAGGGGTTTTTTTTCGGGTTTAGGGGGGTTTCTTGTCTTTAGGGGGTGTTTTTCGGGTTTAGGGGTCTTTTTTCGGGTTTAGGGGGTGTTTTTTGTCTTTAGGGGGTGTTTTTTGGGTTTAGGGGTGTTTTTTCGGTTGAGGGGGGTTTCTTGTCTTTAGGGGGTGTTTTTTGGGTTTAGGGGTGTTTTTTTGGGTTTAGGGGGGTTTCTTGTCTTTAGGGGGTGTTTTTTGGGTTTAGGGGTGTTTTTTCGGGTTTAGGGGGGTTTCTTGTCTTT
>NW_024098891.1:0-27285 GCF_016545835.1 Crotalus tigris
GGGTGCTTGGGTATGGTTAGGAGGGCACTGACGTTTCCAGACTACCGTATCTATGTTTAATTGTAAAATACATAGGGAAATCCCATTGGTGGAAAATTCCACTTAGGGTTAGGACTAGGTGAACTTGAACTCATAGAGCAAAATGGACATCACCAACAAATTCGGAGTGCTTGGGTATGGTTAGGAGGGCACTGACCTTTCTAGACTACGCTTTTTTAACGTTTCCAGGTAAAATACATGGGAAAATCCCATTTGAGGAAAATTCCACTTAGGGTTAGGGCTAGGTCACCTTGAACTCATAGAGCAAAATGGACATCACCAAAAAAATCCGGAGTGCTTGGGTATGGTTAGGATTGCACTGACCTTTCTAGACTACATTTTTTATGTTTCCTTGTAAAATACATGGGGAAATCCCATTGGATGAAAATTCCACTTAGGGTTAGGATTAGGTCACCATGGAGAGTCAAATGGACATCGCCAACAAATTCAGGGTGCTGGGGTATGGTTAGGAGGGCACTGACCTTTCTAGACTACCCTTTTTTACGTTTCCAGTAAAATACATTGGAGGAAATCCCATTTGAGGAAAATTCACTTATGGTTAGGGTTTAGGGCACCATTGAACTCATATAGCAAAATGTACATCACCACGAATTCGAGTGCTTTGGTATGGTTTAGGAGGGTACTGTGCCTTTCTAGAAACTACCTATCTGTGTTTCCTGGTAAGAATACGTGGGAAAATCACATTAGAAAAAAAATGCCCTTAGGGTTAGGGTTAGGTCCCCTTTAACCATAGAGCAAAATGGGATCATTACCAACGAAATAGTAGGAGTTCTTGGGTATGGGTTAGGAGCACTTACCTTCTTAGAGTACCCTTTCCTGTGTTCCTGGTAAAATACGTGGGAAATCACATTGGAGAAATTCCACTTATGGTTAGGGTTAGGTCACCTTGAACTCATAGAGCAAAATGGACATCACCAACGAATTTGGAGTGCTTGGGTATGGTTAGGAGGGCACCGACCTTTCTATACTACTATATCTATGTTTCCTGGCAAAATACATGGGGAAATGCCATTGGAGGAAAATTCCACTTAGGGTTAGGATTAGGTCACCATGAACATGGAGAGTCATATGGACATCGCCAACAAATTCAGGGTGCTTGGGTATCTTTATGAGGGCACTGAGTATTCTAGCCTAGCTTTTTTATGTTTCCTGGTAAAATCCATGGGAAAATGCCATTGGAGGACAATTCCACTTAGGGTTAGGGTTAGGTCACCTTGTACTCATAGAGCAAAATGGACATCATCAACGATCTCAGAGTTCTTGGGTATGGTTAGGAGGGCACTGAAATTTCTAGACTACCCTTTCTGTGTTTCCTGGTAAAATATGTGGGAAAATCACTTTGGAGGAAAATTCCACTTAGGGTTAGGGTTAGGTCACCTTGAACTCATACAGCAAAATTGACATCACCAATAAATTTGGAGTGCTTGGGTATGGTTAGGATCGCACTTACCTTTCTAGACGACCCTTTTTTAGGTTTCCTGGTAAAATACATGGCAAAAACCCATTGGAGGAAAATTCCACTTAGGGTTAGGGTTAGGTCACCATGAACTCATAGAGCAAAATGGACATCACCAACAAATTGGGGGTGCATGGGTATGGTTAGGAGGGCACTGACCTTTCTAGACTACCCTATCTATGTTTCCTGGTCACCATGAACATGATGAGTCATATGGACATCGCCAACAAATTCAGGGTGCTTGGGTATCTTTATGAGGGCACTGAGTATTCTAGCCTAACTTTTTTATGTTTCCTGGTAAAATCCATGGGAAAATACCATTGGAGGAAAATTCCACTTGAACTCATAGAGCAAAATGGACATTACCAATAAATTCGGAGTCCTTGGGTATGGTTAGGAGGGCATTGATCTTTTTAAACGATCCTATCTAGGTTTCCTGGTAAAATAAATGGGAAAATCCCATTGGAGGAAAATTCCACTTAGGGTTAGGGCTAGGTCAACTTTAACTCATAGAGCAAAATGGACATCACCAACAAATTCGGAATGCTTGGGTATGGTTGGGAGGGCACTGATCTTTCTAGACTACCCTATCTATGTTTCCAGGTAAAATACATGGGGAAATCCCTTTGAGGAAAATTCCACTTAGGGTTAGGATTAGGTCACCATGAACATGAAGAGTCAAATGGACATCGCCAAGGAATTCAGGGTGCTTGGGTATGGTTAGGAGGGCACTGACGTTTCCAGACTACCGTATCTATGTTTAATTGTAAAATACATAGGGAAATCCCATTGGTGGAAAATTCCACTTAGGGTTAGGACTAGGTGAACTTGAACTCATAGAGCAAAATGGACATCACCAACAAATTCGGAGTGCTTGGGTATGGTTAGGAGGGCACTGACCTTTCTAGACTACGCTTTTTTAACGTTTCCAGGTAAAATACATGGGAAAATCCCATTTGAGGAAAATTCCACTTAGGGTTAGGGCTAGGTCACCTTGAACTCATAGAGCAAAATGGACATCACCAAAAAAATCCGGAGTGCTTGGGTATGGTTAGGAGGGCACTGACGTTTGCAGACTACCGTATCTATGTTTAATTGTAAAATACATAGGGAAATCCCATTTGAGGAAAATTCCACTTAGGGTTAGGGTTAGGTCACCTTGAACTCATAAAGCAAAATGGACATCGCAACAAATTCAGGGTGCTTAGGTATGGTTAGGAGGGCACTGACCTTTCAAGACTACACTTTTTTAAGTTTCCTGGTAAAATATATGGGAAAATCCCATTGGAGGAAAAATTCCACCTACGGGTAGGGTTAGGGCACCATGAACTCATAGAGCAAAATGGACATCACCAACGAATTCGGAGTGCTTGGGTATGGTTAGGAGAGCACCGACCTTTGTAGACTACCATATCTATGTTTCCTGGTAAAATATATGGGGAAATCCCATTGGAGGAAAATTCCACCTAGGGTTAGGATTAGGTCACCATGAACATGGAGAATCATATGGACATCGCCAACAAATTCAGGGTGCTTGGGTATCTTTATGAGGGCACTGAGTATTCTAGCCTAACTTTTTTATGTTTCCTTGTAAAATACATGGGGAAATCCCATTGGAGGAAAATTCTACTTAGGGTTAGGGTTAGGTCATCTTGAACTCATAGAGCAAAATGGACATCACCAACAAATTCGGAGTGCTTGGGTATGGTTAGGAGGGCAGTGACCTTTCTAGACTACCCTAACTAATTTTCCTGGTAAAATACATGGGGAAATCCCATTGGAGGAAAATTGCACTTAGGGTTAAGGTTACGTCACATGAATTTATAGAGCAAAATGAACATCACCAACGAATTCAGAGTGCTTTGGTATGGTTAGGAGGGCAGTGACGTTTCTAGACTACCGTATCTATGTTTCCTTGTAAAATACATGGGGAAATCCCATTGGAGGAAAATTCCACTTAGGGTTAGGGTTAGGTCACCTTCAACTCGTAAAGCAAAATGGACATCACCAAGAAATTCGGAGTGCTTGGGTATGGTTAGGAGGGCACTGATCTTTCTAGACTACCCTATCTATGTTTCCAGGTAAAATACATGGGGAAATCCCTTTGAGGAAAATTCCACTTAGGGTTAGGACTAGGTCTCCTTGAACTGATAGAGCAGAATGGACATCACCAATGAATTCGGAATGCTTCGGTATGGTTAGGATGGCACTGACCTTTCTAGACTATGCTATCTGTGTTTCTTGGTAAAATACGTGGTAAAATGCCATTGGAGGAAAATTCCACTTAGGGTTAGGGTTAGGTCACCTTGAACTCATACAGCAAAATTGACATCACCAATAAATTTGGAGTGCTTGGGTATGGTTAGGATCGCACTTACCTTTCTAGACTACCCTTTTTTAGGTTTCCTGGTAAAATACATGGCAAAAACCCATTGGAGGAAAATTCCACTTAGGGTTAGGGTTAGGTCACCATGAACTCATAGAGCAAAATGGACATCACCAACAAATTTGGGGTGCATGGGTATGGTTAGGAGGGCACTGAACTTTCTAGACTACCCTATCTATGTTTCCTGGTCACCATGAACATGATGAGTCATATGGACATCGCCAACAAATTCAGGGTGCTTGGGTATCTTTATGAGGGCACTGAGTATTCTAGCCTAACTTTTTTATGTTTCCTGGTAAAATCCATGGGAAAATACCATTGGAGGAAAATTCCACTTGAACTCATAGAGCAAAATGGACATTACCAATAAATTCGGAGTCCTTGGGTATGGTTAGGAGGGCATTGATCTTTCTAAACGATCCTATCTAGGTTTCCTGGTAAAATAAATGGGAAAATCCCATTGGAGGAAAATTCCACTTAGGGTTAGGGCTAGGTCAACTTTAACTCATAGAGCAAAATGGACATCACCAACAAATTCGGAATGCTTGGGTATGGTTGGGAGGGCACTGATCTTTCTAGACTACCCTAACTACTTTTCCTGGTAAAATACATGGGGAAATCCTATTGGAGGAAAATTCCACTTAGTTTTAGGATTAGGTCACCATGAACATGAAGAGTCAAATGGACATCACCAAGGAATTCAGGGTGCTTGGGTATGGTTAGGAGGGCACTGACGTTTCCAGACTACCGTATCTATGTTTAATTGTAAAATACATAGGGAAATCCCATTGGTGGAAAATTCCACTTAGGGTTAGGACTAGGTGAACTTGAACTCATAGAGCAAAATGGACATCACCAACAAATTCGGAGTGCTTGGGTATGGTTAGGAGGGCACTGACCTTTCTAGACTACGCTTTTTTACGTTTCCAGGTAAAATACATGGGAAAATCCCATTTGAGGAAAATTCCACTTAGGGTTAGGGCTAGGTCACCTTGAACTCATAGAGCAAAATGGACATCACCAAAAAAATCTGGAGTGCTTGGGTATGGTTAGGATTGCACTGACCTTTCTAGACTACATTTTTTATGTTTCCTTGTAAAATACATGGGGAAATCCCATTGGATGAAAATTCCACTTAGGGTTAGGGTTAGGTCACCTTGAACTCATTAAGCAAAATGGACATCGCAACAAATTCAGGGTGCTTAGGTATGGTTAGGAGGGCACTGACCTTTCAAGACTACACCTTTTTAAGTTTCCTGGTAAAATACATGGGAAAATCCCATTGGAGGAAAAATTCCACCTACGGGTAGGGTTAGGGCACCATGAACTCATAGAGCAAAATGGACATCACCAACGAATTCGGAGTGCTTTGGTATGGTTAGGAGGGCACTGACCTTTCTAGACTATCCTATCTGTGTTTCCTGGTAAAATACGTGGGAAAATCACATTGGAAAAAAATTCCACTTAGGGTTAGGGTTAGGTCACCTTGAACCCATAGAGCAAAATGGACATTACCAACGAATTAGGAGTTGTTGGGTATGGTTAGGAGGGCACTGACCTTTCTAGATTACCCTTTCTGTGTTTCCTGGTAAAATACGTGGGAAAATCACATTGGAGGAAAATTCCACTTAGGGTTAGGGTTAGGTCACCTTGAACTCATAGAGCAAAATGGACATCACCAACGAATTTGGAGTGCTTGGGTATGGTTAGGAGGGCACCGACCTTTCTAGACTACTATATCTATGTTTCCTGGCAAAATACATGGGGAAATGCCATTGGAGGAAAATTCCACTTAGGGTTAGGATTAGGTCACCATGAACATGGAGAGTCAAATGGACATCGCCAAGGAATTCAGGGTGCTTGGGTATGGTTAGGAGGGCACTGACGTTTCCAGACTACCGTATCTATGTTTCCTTGTAAAATACATAGGGAAATCCCATTGGTGGAAAATTCCACTTAGGGTTAGGACTAGGTGAACTTGAACTCATAGAGCAAAATGGACATCACCAACAAATTCGGAGTGCTTGGGTATGGTTAGGAGGGCACTGACCTTTCTAGACTACACTTTTTTACGTTTCCAGGTAAAATACATGGGAAAATCCCATTTGAGAAAAATTCCACTTAGGGTTAGGTCACTATGAACTCATAGAGCAAAATGGACATCACCAACGAATTCGGAGTCCTTGGGTATGGTTAGGAGAGCACCGACCTTTGTAGACTACCATATCTATGTTTCCTGGTAAAATACATGGGGAAATCCCATTGGAGGAAAATTCCACCTAGGGTTAGGATTAGGTCACCATGAACATGGAGAATCATATGGACATCGCCAACAAATTCAGGGTGCTTGGGTATCTTTATGAGGGCACTGAGTATTCTAGCCTAACTTTTTTATGTTTCCTTGTAAAATACATGGGGAAATCCCATTGGAGGAAAATTCTACTTAGGGTTAGGGTTAGGTCATCTTGAACTCATAGAGCAAAATGGACATCACCAACAAATCCGGAGTGCTTGGGTATGGTTAGGAGGGCAGTGACCTTTCTAGACTACCCTAACTAATTTTCCTGGTAAAATACATGGGGAAATCCCATTGGAGGAAAATTGCACTTAGGGTTAAGGTTACGTCACATGAATTTATAGAGCAAAATGAACATCACCAACGAATTCAGAGTGCTTTGGTATGGTTAGGAGGGCAGTGACGTTTCTAGACTACCGTATCTATGTTTCCTTGTAAAATACATGGGGAAATCCCATTGGAGGAAAATTCCACTGAGGGTTAGGGTTAGGTCACCTTCAACTCGTAAAGCAAAATGGACATCACCAAGAAATTCGGAGTGCTTGGGTATGGTTAGGAGGGCACTGATCTTTCTAGACTACCCTATCTATGTTTCCAGGTAAAATACATGGGGAAATCCCTTTGAGGAAAATTCCACTTAGGGTTAGGACTAGGTCACCTTGAACTGATAGAGCAGAATGGACATCACCAATGAATTCGGAGTACTTCGGTATGGTTAGGATGGCACTGACCTTTCTAGACTATGCTATCTGTGTTTCTTGGTAAAATACGTGGTAAAATGCCATTGGAGGAAAATTCCACTTAGGGTTAGGGTTAGGTCACCTTGAACTCATACAGCAAAATTGACATCACCAATAAATTTGGAGTGCTTGGGTATGGTTAGGATCGGACTTACCTTTCTAGACTACCCTTTTTTAGGTTTCCTGGTAAAATACATGGCAAAAACCCATTGGAGGAAAATTCCACTTAGGGTTAGGGTTAGGTCACCATGAACTCATAGAGCAAAATGGACATCACCAACAAATTTGGGGTGCATGGGTATGGTTAGGAGGGCACTGAACTTTCTAGACTACCCTATCTATGTTTCCTGGTCACCATGAACATGATGAGTCATATGGACATCGCCAACAAATTCAGGGTGCTTGGGTATCTTTATGAGGGCACTGAGTATTCTAGCCTAACTTTTTTATGTTTCCTGGTAAAATCCATGGGAAAATACCATTGGAGGAAAATTCCACTTGAACTCATAGAGCAAAATGGACATTACCAATAAATTCGGAGTCCTTGGGTATGGTTAGGAGGGCATTGATCTTTCTAAACGATCCTATCTAGGTTTCCTGGTAAAATAAATGGGAAAATCCCATTGGAGGAAAATTCCACTTAGGGTTAGGGCTAGGTCAACTTTAACTCATAGAGCAAAATGGACATCACCAACAAATTCGGAATGCTTGGGTATGGTTGGGAGGGCACTGATCTTTCTAGACTACCCTAACTACTTTTCCTGGTAAAATACATGGGGAAATCCTATTGGAGGAAAATTCCACTTAGTTTTAGGATTAGGTCACCATGAACATGGAGAGTCAAATGGACATCGCCAAGGAATTCAGGGTGCTTGGGTATGGTTAGGAGGGCACTGACGTTTCCAGACTACCGTATCTATGTTTAATTGTAAAATACATAGGGAAATCCCATTGGTGGAAAATTCCACTTAGGGTTAGGACTAGGTGAACTTGAACTCATAGAGCAAAATGGACATCACCAACAAATTCGGAGTGCTTGGGTATGGTTAGGAGGGCACTGACCTTTCTAGACTACGCTTTTTTACGTTTCCAGGTAAAATACATGGGAAAATCCCATTTGAGGAAAATTCCACTTAGGGTTAGGGCTAGGTCACCTTGAACTCATAGAGCAAAATGGACATCACCAAAAAAATCCGGAGTGCTTTGGTATGGTTAGGATTGCACTGACCTTTCTAGACTACATTTTTTATGTTTCCTGGTAAAATACATAGGGAAATCCCATTGGTGGAAAATTCCACTTAGGGTTAGGACTAGGTGAACTTGAACTCATAGAGCAAAATGGACATCACCAACAAATTCGGAGTGCTTGGGTATGGTTAGGAGGGCACTGACCTTTCTAGACTACGCTTTTTTACGTTTCCAGGTAAAATACATGGGAAAATCCCATTTGAGGAAAATTCCACTTAGGGTTAGGGTTAGGGCACCATGAACTCATAGAGCAAAATGGACATCACCAACGAATTCGGAGTGCTTTGGTATGGTTAGGAGGGTACTGACCTTTCTAGACTATCCTATCTGTGTTTCCTGGTAAAATACGTGGGAAAATCACATTGGAAAAAAATTCCACTTAGGGTTAGGGTTAGGTCACCTTGAACCCATAGAGCAAAATGGACATTACCAACGAATTAGGAGTTCTTGGGTATGGTTAGGAGGGCACTGACCTTTCTAGATTACCCTTTCTGTGTTTCCTGGTAAAATACGTGGGAAAATCACATTGGAGGAAAATTCCACTTAGGGTTAGGGTTAGGTCACCTTGAACTCATAGAGCAAAATGGACATCACCAACGAATTTGGAGTGCTTGGGTATGGTTAGGAGGGCACCGACCTTTCTATACTACTATATCTATGTTTCCTGGCAAAATACATGGGGAAATGCCATTGGAGGAAAATTCCACTTAGGGTTAGGATTAGGTCACCATGAACATGGAGAGTCATATGGACATCGCCAACAAATTCAGGGTGCTTGGGTATCTTTATGAGGGCACTGAGTATTCTAGCCTAACTTTTTTATGTTTCCTGGTAAAATCCATGGGAAAATGCCATTGGAGGACAATTCCACTTAGGGTTAGGGTTAGGTCACCTTGAACTCATAGAGCAAAATGGACATCATCAACGATCTCAGAGTTCTTGGGTATGGTTAGGAGGGCACTGAAATTTCTAGACTACCCTTTCTGTGTTTCCTGGTAAAATATGTGGGAAAATCACTTTGGAGGAAAATTCCACTTAGGGTTAGGGTTAGGTCACCTTGAACTCATACAGCAAAATTGACATCACCAATAAATTTGGAGTGCTTGGGTATGGTTAGGATCGCACTTACCTTTCTAGACTACCCTTTTTTAGGTTTCCTGGTAAAATACATGGCAAAAACCCATTGGAGGAAAATTCCACTTAGGGTTAGGGTTAGGTCACCATGAACTCATAGAGCAAAATGGACATCACCAACAAATTTGGGGTGCATGGATATGGTTAGGAGGGCACTGACCTTTCTAGACTACCCTATCTATGTTTCCTGGTCACCATGAACATGATGAGTCATATGGACATCGCCAACAAATTCAGGGTGCTTGGGTATCTTTATGAGGGCAGTGAGTATTCTAGCCTAACTTTTTTATGTTTCCTGGTAAAATCCATGGGAAAATACCATTGGAGGAAAATTCCACTTGAACTCATAGAGCAAAATGGACATTACCAATAAATTCGGAGTCCTTGGGTATGGTTAGGAGGGCATTGATCTTTCTAAACTATCCTATCTAGGTTTCCTGGTAAAATAAATGGGAAAATCCCATTGGAGGAAAATTCCACTTAGGGTTAGGGCTAGGTCAACTTTAACTCATAGAGCAAAATGGACATCACCAACAAATTCGGAATGCTTGGGTATGGTTGGGAGGGCACTGATCTTTCTAGACTACCCTATCTATGTTTCCAGGTAAAATACATGGGGAAATCCCTTTGAGGAAAATTCCACTTAGGGTTAGGATTAGGTCACCATGAACATGAAGAGTCAAATGGACATCGCCAAGGAATTCAGGGTGCTTGGGTATGGTTAGGAGGGCACTGACGTTTCCAGACTACCGTATCTATGTTTAATTGTAAAATACATAGGGAAATCCCATTGGTGGAAAATTCCACTTAGGGTTAGGACTAGGTGAACTTGAACTCATAGAGCAAAATGGACATCACCAACAAATTCGGAGTGCTTGGGTATGGTTAGGAGGGCACTGACCTTTCTAGACTACGCTTTTTTAACGTTTCCAGGTAAAATACATGGGAAAATCCCATTTGAGGAAAATTCCACTTAGGGTTAGGGCTAGGTCACCTTGAACTCATAGAGCAAAATGGACATCACCAAAAAAATCCGGAGTGCTTGGGTATGGTTAGGAGGGCACTGACGTTTGCAGACTACCGTATCTATGTTTAATTGTAAAATACATAGGGAAATCCCATTTGAGGAAAATTCCACTTAGGGTTAGGGTTAGGTCACCTTGAACTCATAAAGCAAAATGGACATCGCAACAAATTCAGGGTGCTTAGGTATGGTTAGGAGGGCACTGACCTTTCAAGACTACACTTTTTTAAGTTTCCTGGTAAAATATATGGGAAAATCCCATTGGAGGAAAAATTCCACCTACGGGTAGGGTTAGGGCACCATGAACTCATAGAGCAAAATGGACATCACCAACGAATTCGGAGTGCTTGGGTATGGTTAGGAGAGCACCGATCTTTGTAGACTACCATATCTATGTTTCCTGGTAAAATATATGGGGAAATCCCATTGGAGGAAAATTCCACCTAGGGTTAGGATTAGGTCACCATGAACATGGAGAATCATATGGACATCGCCAACAAATTCAGGGTGCTTGGGTATCTTTATGAGGGCACTGAGTATTCTAGCCTAACTTTTTTATGTTTCCTTGTAAAATACATGGGGAAATCCCATTGGAGGAAAATTCTACTTAGGGTTAGGGTTAGGTCATCTTGAACTCATAGAGCAAAATGGACATCACCAACAAATTCGGAGTGCTTGGGTATGGTTAGGAGGGCAGTGACCTTTCTAGACTACCCTAACTAATTTTCCTGGTAAAATACATGGGGAAATCCCATTGGAGGAAAATTGCACTTAGGGTTAAGGTTACGTCACATGAATTTATAGAGCAAAATGAACATCACCAACGAATTCTGAGTGCTTTGGTATGGTTAGGAGGGCAGTGACGTTTCTAGACTACCGTATCTATGTTTCCTTGTAAAATACATGGGGAAATCCCATTGGAGGAAAATTCCACTTAGGGTTAGGGTTAGGTCACCTTCAACTCGTAAAGCAAAATGGACATCACCAAGAAATTCGGAGTGCTTGGGTATGGTTAGGAGGGCACTGATCTTTCTAGACTACCCTATCTATGTTTCCAGGTAAAATACATGGGGAAATCCCTTTGAGGAAAATTCCACTTAGGGTTAGGACTAGGTCACCTTGAACTGATAGAGCAGAATGGACATCACCAATGAATTCGGAGTGCTTCGGTATGGTTAGGATGGCACTGACCTTTCTAGACTATGCTATCTGTGTTTCTTGGTAAAATACGTGGTAAAATGCCATTGGAGGAAAATTCCACTTAGGGTTAGGGTTAGGTCACCTTGAACTCATACAGAAAAATTGACATCACCAATAAATTTGGAGTCCTTGGGTATGGTTAGGATCGCACTTACCTTTCTAGACTACCCTTTTTTAGGTTTCCTGGTAAAATACATGGCAAAAACCCATTGGAGGAAAATTCCACTTAGGGTTAGGGTTAGGTCACCATGAACTCATAGAGCAAAATGGACATCACCAACAAATTTGGGGTGCATGGATATGGTTAGGAGGGCACTGACCTTTCTAGACTACCCTATCTATGTTTCCTGGTCACCATGAACATGATGAGTCATATGGACATCGCCAACAAATTCAGGGTGCTTGGGTATCTTTATGATGGCACTGAGTATTCTAGCCTAACTTTTATATGTTTCCTGGTAAAATCCATGGGAAAATACCATTGGAGGAAAATTCCACTTGAACTCATAGAGCAAAATGGACATTACCAATAAATTCGGAGTCCTTGGGTATGGTTAGGAGGGCATTGATCTTTCTAAACTATCCTATCTAGCTTTCCTGGTAAAATAAATGGGAAAATCCCATTGGAGGAAAATTCCACTTAGGGTTAGGGCTAGGTCAACTTTAACTCATAGAGCAAAATGGACATCACCAACAAATTCGGAATGCTTGGGTATGGTTGGGAGGGCACTGATCTTTCTAGACTACCCTAACTACTTTTCCTGGTAAAATACATGGGGAAATCCTATTGGAGGAAAATTCCACTTAGTTTTAGGATTAGGTCACCATGAACATGGAGAGTCAAATGGACATCGCCAAGGAATTCAGGGTGCTTGGGTATGGTTAGGAGGGCACTGACGTTTCCAGACTACCGTATCTATGTTTAATTGTAAAATACATAGGGAAATCCCATTGGTGGAAAATTCCACTTAGGGTTAGGACTAGGTGAACTTGAACTCATAGAGCAAAATGGACATCACCAACAAATTCGGAGTGCTTGGGTATGGTTAGGAGGGCACTGACCTTTCTAGACTACGCTTTTTTAACGTTTCCAGGTAAAATACATGGGAAAATCCCATTTGAGGAAAATTCCACTTAGGGTTAGGGCTAGGTCACCTTGAACTCATAGAGCAAAATGGACATCACCAAAAAAATCCGGAGTGCTTGGGTATGGTTAGGATTGCACTGACCTTTCTAGACTACATTTTTTATGTTTCCTTGTAAAATACATGGGGAAATCCCATTGGATGAAAATTCCACTTAGGGTTAGGGTTAGGTCACCTTGAACTCATAAAGCAAAATGGACATCGCAACAAATTCAGGGTGCTTAGGTATGGTTAGGAGGGCACTGACCTTTCAAGACTACACTTTTTTAAGTTTCCTGGTAAAATACATGGGAAAATCCCATTGGAGGAAAAATTCCACCTACGGGTAGGGTTAGGGCACCATGAACTCATAGAGCAAAATGGACATCACCAACGAATTCGGAGTGCTTTGGTATGGTTAGGAGGGCACTGACCTTTCTAGACTATCCTATCTGTGTTTCCTGGTAAAATACGTGGGAAAATCACATTGGAAAAAAATTCCACTTAGGGTTAGGGTTAGGTCACCTTGAACCCATAGAGCAAAATGGACATTACCAACGAATTAGGAGTTGTTGGGTATGGTTAGGAGGGCACTGACCTTTCTAGATTACCCTTTCTGTGTTTCCTGGTAAAATACGTGGGAAAATCACATTGGAGGAAAATTCCAGTTAGGGTTAGGGTTAGGTCACCTTGAACTCATAGAGCAAAATGGACATCACCAACGAATTTGGAGTGCTTGGGTATGGTTAGGAGGGCACCGACCTTTCTAGACTACTATATCTATGTTTCCTGGCAAAATACATGGGGAAATGCCATTGGAGGAAAATTCCACTTAGGGTTAGGATTAGGTCACCATGAACATGGAGAGTCAAATGGACATCGCCAAGGAATTCAGGGTGCTTGGGTATGGTTAGGAGGGCACTGACGTTTCAAGACTACCGTATCTATGTTTCCTTGTAAAATACATAGGGAAATCCCATTGGTGGAAAATTCCACTTAGGGTTAGGACTATGTGAACTTGAACTCATAGAGCAAAATGGACATCACCAACAAATTCGGAGTGCTTGGGTATGGTTAGGAGGGCACTGACCTTTCTAGACTACACTTTTTTACGTTTCCAGGTAAAATACATGGGAAAATCCCATTTGAGGAAAATTCCACTTAGGGTTAGGTCACTATGAACTCATAGAGCAAAATGGACATCACCAACGAATTCAGAGTCCTTGGGTATGGTTAGGAGAGCACCGACCTTTGTAGACTACCATATCTATGTTTCCTGGTAAAATACATGGGGAAATCCCATTGGAGGAAAATTCCACCTAGGGTTAGGATTAGGTCACCATGAACATGGAGAATCATATGGACATCGCCAACAAATTCAGGATGCTTGGGTATCTTTATGAGGGCACTGAGTATTCTAGCCTAACTTTTTTATGTTTCCTTGTAAAATACATGGGGAAATCCCATTGGAGGAAAATTCTACTTAGGGTTAGGGTTAGGTAACCTTGAACTCATAGAGCAAAATGGACATCACCAACAAATTCGGAGTGCTTGGGTATGGTTAGGAGGGCAGTGACCTTTCTAGACTACCCTAACTAATTTTCCTGGTAAAATACATGGGGAAATCCCATTGGAGGAAAATTGCACTTAGGGTTAAGGTTACGTCACATGAATTTATAGAGCAAAATGAACATCACCAATGAATTCAGAGTGCTTTGGTATGGTTAGGAGGGCAGTGACGTTTCTAGACTACCGTATCTATGTTTCCTTGTAAAATACATGGGGAAATCCCATTGGAGGAAAATTCCACTTAGGGTTAGGGTTAGGTCACCTTCAACTCGTAAAGCAAAATGGACATCACCAACAAATTCGGAGTGCTTGGGTATGGTTAGGAGGGCACTGATCTTTCTAGACTACCCTATCTATGTTTCCAGGTAAAATACATGGGGAAATCCCTTTGAGGAAAATTCCACTTAGGGTTAGGACTAGGTCACCTTGAACTGATAGAGCAGAATGGACATCACCAATGAATTCGGAGTACTTCGGTATGGTTAGGATGGCACTGACCTTTCTAGACTATGCTATCTGTGTTTCTTGGTAAAATACGTGGTAAAATGCCATTGGAGGAAAATTCCACTTAGGGTTAGGGTTAGGTCACCATGAACTCATAGAGCAAAATGGACATCACCAACAAATTTGGGGTGCATGGGTATGGTTAGGAGGGCACTGACCTTTCTAGACTACCCTATCTATGTTTCCTGGTCACCATGAACATGATGAGTCATATGGACATCGCCAACAAATTCAGGGTGCTTGGGTATCTTTATGAGGGCACTGAGTATTCTAGCCTATCTTTTTTATGTTTCCTGGTAAAATCCATGGGAAAATACCATTGGAGGAAAATTCCACTTGAACTCATAGAGCAAAATGGACATTACCAATAAATTCGGAGTCCTTGGGTATGGTTAGGAGGGCATTGATCTTTCGAAACGATCCTATCTAGGTTTCCTGGTAAAATAAATGGGAAAATCCCATTGGAGGAAAATTCCACTTAGGGTTAGGGCTAGGTCAACTTTAACTCATAGAGCAAAATGGACATCACCAACAAATTCGGAGTGCTTGGGTATGGTTAGGAGGGCACTGACCTTTCTAGACCTACCTAACTATTTTCCAGTAAAATCATGGGAAATCCACTGAGGACAAATTCCACTTAGTTTTGTTAGGATTAGGTCACCATGAACATGGAGAAGTGCCCCAATGGACATCGCCAAGGAATTCAGGGGTGATTGGGTATTGGTTAGGAGGGCACTGACGTTTCAGACTACCGTATCTATGTTTCCTGTAAATAATAGGGAAATCCCATTGGTGGAAAATTCAACTTTAGGGTTAGGCTGAGGTAACTGAACTCATGAGTCAAAATGGACCATCACCAACAAATTCCGGGTGCTTTGGGTAGGTTTAGGAGGCAACCTTTCTAGACTACCATTTTTACGTTTCCAGGTAAAATACATGGGAAAATCCCATTTGAGGAAAATTCCACTTAGGGTTAGGTCACTATGGACTCATAGAGCAAAATGGACATCACCAACGAATTCGGAGTCCTTGGGTATGGTTAGGAGAGCACCGACCTTTGTAGACTACCATATCTATGTTTCCTGGTAAAATACATGGGGAAATCCCATTGGAGGAAAATTCCACCTAGGGTTAGGATTAGGTCACCATGAACATGGAGAATCATATGGACATCGCCAACAAATTCAGGGTGCTTGGGTATCTTTATGAGGGCACTGAGTATTCTAGCCTAACTTTTTTATGTTTCCTTGTAAAATACATGGGGAAATCCCATTGGAGGAAAATTCTACTTAGGGTTAGGGTTAGGTCATCTTGAACTCATAGAGCAAAATGGACATCACCAACAAATCCGGAGTGCTTGGGTATGGTTAGGAGGGCAGTGACCTTTCTAGACTACCCTAACTAATTTTCCTGGTAAAATACATGGGGAAATCCCATTGGAGGAAAATTGCACTTAGGGTTAAGGTTACGTCACATGAATTTATAGAGCAAAATGAACATCACCAACGAATTCTGAGTGCTTTGGTATGGTTAGGAGGGCAGTGACGTTTCTAGACTACCGTATCTATGTTTCCTTGTAAAATACATGGGGAAATCCCATTGGAGGAAAATTCCACTTAGGGTTAGGGTTAGGTCACCTTCAACTCGTAAAGCAAAATGGACATCACCAAGAAATTCGGAGTGCTTGGGTATGGTTAGGAGGGCACTGATCTTTCTAGACTACCCTATCTATGTTTCCAGGTAAAATACATGGGGAAATCCCTTTGAGGAAAATTCCACTTAGGGTTAGGACTAGGTCACCTTGAACTGATAGAGCAGAATGGACATCACCAATGAATTCGGAGTGCTTCGGTATGGTTAGGATGGCACTGACCTTTCTAGACTATGCTATCTGTGTTTCTTGGTAAAATACGTGGTAAAATGCCATTGGAGGAAAATTCCACTTAGGGTTAGGGTTAGGTCACCATGAACTCATAGAGCAAAATGGACATCACCAACAAATTTGGGGTGCATGGGTATGGTTAGGAGGGCACTGACCTTTCTAGACTACCCTATCTATGTTTCCTGGTCACCATGAACATGATGAGTCATATGGACATCGCCAACAAATTCAGGGTGCTTGGGTATCTTTATGAGGGCACTGAGTATTCTAGCCTATCTTTTTTATGTTTCCTGGTAAAATCCATGGGAAAATACCATTGGAGGAAAATTCCACTTGAACTCATAGAGCAAAATGGACATTACCAATAAATTCGGAGTCCTTGGGTATGGTTAGGAGGGCATTGATCTTTCGAAACGATCCTATCTAGGTTTCCTGGTAAAATAAATGGGAAAATCCCATTGGAGGAAAATTCCACTTAGGGTTAGGGCTAGGTCAACTTTAACTCATAGAGCAAAATGGACATCACCAACAAATTCGGAGTGCTTGGGTATGGTTAGGAGGGCACTGACCTTTCTAGACTACACTTTTTTACGTTTCCAGGTAAAATACATGGGAAAATCCCATTTGAGGAAAATTCAACTTAGGGTTAGGTCACTATGAACTCATAGAGCAAAATGGACATCACCAACAAATTCGGAGTGCTTGGGTATGGTTAGGAAGGCACTCACCTTCCTATACGGCACAATTTTATGTTTCAAGGTAATATACATGAGAAAACGCTATTGGAGGAAAATTCCACTCAATTTTAGGATTAGGTCACCATGAACATGGAGAGTCAAATGCACATCGCCAACAAATTCAGGGTGCATGGGTACGGTTAGGAGGGCACTGACCTTTCTAGACAACACTTGTTTATGTTTCCAGGTAAAATACATGGGAAAATCCCATTGGACGAAAATTCCAGTTAGTGTTCGGGTTAGGTCACCTTGAACTCATAGAGCAAAATGGACATCACTAACAAATTCGGAGTGCTTGGGTATGGATAGGAGGGCACTGACCTTTCTAGATTACCCTTTTTTATGTTTCCAGGTAAAATACATGGGAAAATCCCATTAAAGGAAAATTCCATGTAGGGTTAGGGTTAGGTCACCATGAACTCATAGAGGAAAATGGACATCAGCAACAAATTCGGAGTGCTTGGGTATGGACAGGAGGGCACTGACCTTTCTAGACTACCCTATCTATGTTTCCTGGTAAAATACATGGGGAAATCCCATTGGAGGAAAATTCCACTTAGGGTTCAAGTTAGGTCACCTTGAACTCATGGAGCAAAATGGACAGCACCAATGAATTCGGAGTGCTTGGGTATGGTTAGGAGGGCACTGACCTTTCTAGACTACCCATTTTTTATGTTTCCAGGTAAAATACATGGGAAAATCCTATTGGAGGAAAATTGCACTTAGGGTTAGGGTTAGGTCATCTTGAACTCATAGAGCAACATGGAAATAACCAATGAATTCGGAGTGCTTGGGTACGGTTAGGAGGGCACTGACTTTTCTAGACTACCCTATTTTATGTTTCCAGGTAAAATACATGGGAAAATCCTATTGGAGGAAAATTCAACTTAGGGATAGGGTTAAGTCACCTTGAACTCATAGAGGAAAATGGACAGCACCAACGAATTCGGAGTGCTTGGGTATGGTTAGGCCTGCACTGACCTTTCTAGACTACCATTTCTATTTTTCCTGGTAAAATACATGAGGAAATCCCATTGGAGGAAAATTCCATTTAGGGTTAGGGTTAGGTCTCCATGAACTCATAGAGCAAAATGGACATCGCCAACAAATTCAGGGTGCTTGGGTATGGTTAGGAGGGCAGTGATGTTTCTATACTACCCTATCTATGTTTCCTTGTAAAATACATGGGGAAATCCCATTGGAAGAAAATGCCACTTAGGGTTAGGGCTAGGTCACATTGAAATAATAGAGCAAAATGGACATCACCAACAAATTCGGAGTGCTTGGGTATGGTTAGGTCGGCACTGACCTTTCTAGACTACCCTATCTATGTTTCCTGGTAAAATACATGGGGAAATCCCATTGGAGGAAAATACCACTTAGGGTTAAGGTTAGGTCACCATGAACTCATAGAGCAAAATGGACATCACCAACGAATTTGGAGTGCTTGGGTATGGTTAGGAGGGCACCGACCTTTCTAGACTACTATATCTATGTTTCCTGGCAAAATACATGGGGAAATTCCATTGGAGGAAAATTCCACTTAGGGTTAGGATTAGGTCACCATGAACATGGAGAGTCATATGGACATCGCCAACAAATTCAGGTGCTTGGGTATCTTTATGAGGGCACTGAGTATTCTAGCCTAACTTTTTTATGTTTCCTGGTAAAATCCACGGGAAAATGCCATTGGAGGACAATTCCACTTAGGGTTAGGGTTAGGTCACCTTGAACTCATAGAGCAAAATGGACATCATCAACGATCTCAGAGTTCTTGGGTATGGTTAGGAGGGCACTGAAATTTCTAGACTACCCTTTCTGTGTTTCCTGGTAAAATATGTGGGAAAATCACTTTGGAGGAAAATTCCACTTAGGGTTAGGGTTAGGTCACCTTGAACCCATAGAGCAAAATGGACATTACCAACGAATTAGGAGTTCTTGGGTATGGTTAGGAGGGCACTGACCTTTCTAGTTTACCCTTTCTGTGTTTCCTGGTAAAATATGTGGGAAAATCACTTTGGAGGAAAATTCCACTTAGGGTTAGGGTTAGGTCACCTTGAACTCATAGAGCAAAATGGACAACATCAACGAATTTGGAGTGCTTGGGTATGGTTAGGAGGGCACTGACCATTCTAGACTACCCTAACTACCTTTCCTGGTAAAATACATGGGGAAATCCCATTGGAGGAAAATTCCACTTAGTTTTAGGAATAGGTCACTATGAACATGGAGAGTGAAATGGACATCGCCAACAAATTCAGGGTGCTTGGGTATGGTTAGGATGCACTGATGTTGCTAAGCTACCCTATCTATGTTTCCTTGCAAAATACATGGGGAAATCCCATTAGAGGAAAATTCCACTTAGGGTTAGGACTAGGTCAGCTTGAACTCATAGAGCAAAATGGACATCACCAACAAATTCGGAGTGCTTGGGTATGGTTAGGAGGGCACTGACCTTTCTAGACTACACTTTTTTACGTTTCCAGGTAAAATACATGGGAAAATCCCATTTGAGGAAAATTCCACTTAGGGTTAGGTCACTATGAACTCATAGAGCAAAATGGACATCACCAACGAACTCAGAGTTCTTGGGTATGGTTAGGAGGGCACTGACCTTTCTAGAGTACCCTTTCTGTGTTTCCTGGTAAAATATGTGGGAAAATCACTTTGGAGGAAAATTCCACTTAGCGTTAGGACTAGGTCAACTTGAACTCATAGAGCAAAATGGACCTCACCAACAAATTCGGAGTGCTTGGGTATGGTTAGGAAGGCACTCACCTTCCTATACGGCACAATTTTATGTTTCAAGGTAATATACATGAGAAAACCCTATTGGAGGAAAATTCCACTTAATTTTAGGATTAGGTCACCATGAACATGGAGAGTCAAATGCACATCGCCAACAAATTCAGGGTGCATGGGTACGGTTAGGAGGGCACTGACCTTTCTAGACAACACTTGTTTATGTTTCCAGGTAAAATACATGGGAAAATCCCATTGGACGAAAATTCCAGTTAGTGTTCGGGTTAGGTCACCTTGAACTCATAGAGCAAAATGGACATCACTAACAAATTCGGAGTGCTTGGATATGGATAGGAGGGCACTGACCTTTCTAGATTACCCTTTTTTATGTTTCCAGGTAAAATACATGGGAAAATCCCATTAAAGGAAAATTCCATGTAGGATTAGGGTTAGGTCACCATGAACTCATAGAGGAAAATGGACATCAGCAACAAATTCGGAGTGCTTGGGTATGGATAGGAGGGCACTGACCTTTCTAGACTACCCTATCTATGTTTCCTGGTAAAATACATGGGGAAATCCCATTGGAGGAAAATTCCACTTAGGGTTCAAGTTAGGTCACCTTGAACTCATGGAGCAAAATGGACAGCACCAATGAATTCGGAGTGCTTGGGTATGGTTAGGAGGGCACTGACCTTTCTAGACTACCCATTTTTTATGTTTCCAGGTAAAATACATGGGAAAATCCTATTGGAGGAAAATTGCACTTAGGGTTAGGGTTAGGTCATCTTGAACTCATAGAGCAACATGGAAATAACCAATGAATTCGGAGTGCTTGGGTACGGTTAGGAGGGCACTGACTTTTCTAGACTACCCTTTTTTATGTTTCCAGGTAAAATACATGGGAAAATCCTATTGGAGGAAAATTCAACTTAGGGATAGGGTTAAGTCACCTTGAACTCATAGAGGAAAATGGACAGCACCAACGAATTCGGAGTGCTTGGGTATGGTTAGGCCTGCACTGACCTTTCTAGACTACCATTTCTATTTTTCCTGGTAAAATACATGAGGAAATCCCATTGGAGGAAAATTCCATTTAGGGTTAGGGTTAGGTCTCCATGAACTCATAGAGCAAAATGGACATCGCCAACAAATTCAGGGTGCTTGGGTATGGTTAGGAGGGCAGTGATGTTTCTATAATACCCTATCTATGTTTCCTTGTAAAATACATGGGGAAATCCCATTGGAAGAAAATGCCACTTAGGGTTAGGGCTAGGTCACATTGAAATAATAGAGCAAAATGGACATCACCAACAAATTCGGAGTGCTTTGGTATGGTTAGGTCGGCACTGACCTTTCTAGACTACCCTATCTATGTTTCCTGGTAAAATACATGGGGAAATCCCATTGGAGGAAAATACCACTTAGGGTTAAGGTTAGGTCACCATGAACTCATAGAGCAAAATGGACATCACCAACGAATTTGGAGTGCTTGGGTATGGTTAGGAGGGCACCGACCTTTCTAGACTACTATATCTATGTTTCCTGGCAAAATACATGGGGAAATGCCATTGGAGGAAAATTCCACTTAGGGTTAGGATTAGGTCACCATGAACATGGAGAGTCATATGGACATCGCCAACAAATTCAGGTTGCTTGCTTATCTTTATGAGGGCACTGAGTATTCTAGCCTAACTTTTTTATGTTTCCTGGTAAAATCCACGGGAAAATGCCATTGGAGGACAATTCCATTAGGGTTAGGGTTAGGTCACCTTGAACTCATAGAGCAAAATGGACATCATCAACGATCTCAGAGTTCTTGGGTATGGTTAGGAGGGCACTGAAATTTCTAGACTACCCTTTCTGTGTTTCCTGGTAAAATATGTGGGAAAATCACTTTGGAGGAAAATTCCACTTAGGGTTAGGGTTAGGTCACCTTGAACCCATAGAGCAAAATGGACATTACCAACGAATTAGGAGTTCTTGGGTATGGTTAGGAGGGCACTGACCTTTCTAGTTTACCCTTTCTGTGTTTCCTGGTAAAATATGTGGGAAAATCACTTTGGAGGAAAATTCCACTTAGGGTTAGGGTTAGGTCACCTTGAACTCATAGAGCAAAATGGACAACATCAACGAATTTGGAGTGCTTGGGTATGGTTAGGAGGGCACTGACCATTCTAGACTACCCTAACTACCTTTCCTGGTAAAATACATGGGGAAATCCCATTGGAGGAAAATTCCACTTAGTTTTAGGAATAGGTCACTATGAACATGGAGAGTGAAATGGACATCGCCAACAAATTCAGGGTGCTTGGGTATGGTTAGGATGCACTGATGTTGGTAAGCTAACTTATCTATGTTTCCTTGCAAAATACATGGGGAAATCCCATTAGAGGAAAATTCCACTTAGGGTTAGGACTAGGTCAACTTGAACTCATAGAGCAAAATGGACATCACCAACAAATTCGGAGTGCTTGGGTATGGTTAGGAGGGCACTGACCTTTCTAGACTACACTTTTTTACGTTTCCAGGTAAAATACATGGGAAAATCCCATTTGAGGAAAATTCCACTTAGGGTTAGGTCACTATGAACTCATAGAGCAAAATGGACATCACCAACGAACTCAGAGTTCTTGGGTATGGTTAGGAGGGCACTGACCTTTCTAGAGTACCCTTTCTGTGTTTCCTGGTAAAATATGTGGGAAAATCACTTTGGAGGAAAATTCCACTTAGCGTTAGGACTAGGTCAACTTGAACTCATAGAGCAAAATGGACATCACCAACAAATTCGGAGTGCTTGGGTATGGTTAGGAAGGCACTCACCTTCCTATACGGCACAATTTTATGTTTCAAGGTAATATACATGAGAAAACGCTATTGGAGGAAAATTTCACTTAATTTTAGGATTAGGTCACCATGAACATGGAGAGTCAAATGCACATCGCCAACAAATTCAGGGTGCATGGGTACGGTTAGGAGGGCACTGACCTTTCTAGACAACACTTGTTTATGTTTCCAGGTAAAATACATGGGAAAATCCCATTGGACGAAAATTCCAGTTAGTGTTCGGGTTAGGTCACCTTGAAGTCATAGAGCAAAATGGACATCACTAACAAATTCGGAGTGCTTGGGTATGGATAGGAGGGCACTGACCTTTCTAGATTACCCTTTTTTATGTTTCCAGGTAAAATACATGGGAAAATCCCATTAAAGGAAAATTCCATGTAGGGTTAGGGTTAGGTCACCATGAACTCATAGAGGAAAATGGACATCAGCAACAAATTCGGAGTGCTTGGGTATGGATAGGAGGGCACTGACCTTTCTAGACTACCCTATCTATGTTTCCTGGTAAAATACATGGGGAAATCCCATTGGAGGAAAATTCCACTTAGGGTTCAAGTTAGGTCACCTTGAACTCATGGAGCAAAATGGACAGCACCAATGAATTCGGAGTGCTTGGGTATGGTTAGGAGGGCACTGACCTTTCTAGACTACCCATTTTTTATGTTTCCAGGTAAAATACATGGGAAAATCCTATTGGAGGAAAATTGCACTTAGGGTTAGGGTTAGGTCATCTTGAACTCATAGAGCAACATGGAAATAACCAATGAATTCGGAGTGCTTGGGTACGGTTAGGAGGGCACTGACTTTTCTAGACTACCCTTTTTTATGTTTCCAGGTAAAATACATGGGAAAATCCTATTGGAGGAAAATTCAACTTAGGGATAGGGTTAAGTCACCTTGAACTCATAGAGGAAAATGGACAGCACCAACGAATTCGGAGTGCTTGGGTATGGTTAGGCCTGCACTGACCTTTCTAGACTACCATTTCTATTTTTCCTGGTAAAATACATGAGGAAATCCCATTGGAGGAAAATTCCATTTAGGGTTAGGGTTAGGTCTCCATGAACTCATAGAGCAAAATGGACATCGCCAACAAATTCAGGGTGCTTGGGTATGGTTAGGAGGGCAGTGATGTTTCTATACTACCCTATCTATGTTTCCTTGTAAAATACATGGGGAAATCCCATTGGAAGAAAATGCCACTTAGGGTTAGGGCTAGGTCACATTGAAATAATAGAGCAAAATGGACATCACCAACAAATTCGGAGTGCTTGGGTATGGTTAGGTCGGCACTGACCTTTCTAGACTACCCTATCTATGTTTCCTGGTAAAATACATGGGGAAATCCCATTGGAGGAAAATACCACTTAGGGTTAAGGTTAGGTCACCATGAACTCATAGAGCAAAATGGACATCACCAACGAATTTGGAGTGCTTGGGTATGGTTAGGAGGGCACCGACCTTTCTTGACTATTATATCTATGTTTCCTGGCAAAATACATGGGGAAATGCCATTGGAGGAAAATTCCACTTAGGGTTAGGATTAGGTCACCATGAACATGGAGAGTCATATGGACATCGCCAACAAATTCAGGGTGCTTGGGTATCTTTATGAGGGCACTGAGTATTCTAGCCTAACTTTTTTATGTTTCCTGGTAAAATCCACGGGAAAATGCCATTGGAGGACAATTCCACTTAGGGTTAGGGTTAGGTCACCTTGAACTCATAGAGCAAAATGGACATCATCAACGATCTCAGAGTTCTTGGGTATGGTTAGGAGGGCACTGAAATTTCTAGACTACCCTTTCTGTGTTTCCTGGTAAAATATGTGGGAAAATCACTTTGGAGGAAAATTCCACTTAGGGTTAGGGTTAGGTCACCTTGAACCCATAGAGCAAAATGGACATTACCAACGAATTAGGAGTTCTTGGGTATGGTTAGGAGGGCACTGACCTTTCTAGTTTACCCTTTCTGTGTTTCCTGGTAAAATATGTGGGAAAATCACTTTGGAGGAAAATTCCACTTAGGGTTAGGGTTAGGTCACCTTGAACTCATAGAGCAAAATGGACAACATCAACGAATTTGGAGTGCTTGGGTATGGTTAGGAGGGCACTGACCATTCTAGACTACCCTAACTACCTTTCCTGGTAAAATACATGGGGAAATCCCATTGGAGGAAAATTACACTTAGTTTTAGGAATAGGTCACTATGAACATGGAGAGTGAAATGGACATCGCCAACAAATTCAGGGTGCTTGGGTATGGTTAGGATGCACTGATGTTGCTAAGCTACCCTATCTATGTTTCCTTGCAAAATACATGGGGAAATCCCATTAGAGGAAAATTCCACTTAGGGTTAGGACTAGGTCAACTTGAACTCATAGAGCAAAATGGACATCACCAACAAATTCGGAGTGCTTGGGTATGGTTAGGAGGGCACTGACCTTTTTAGACTACACTTTTTTACGTTTCCAGGTAAAATACATGGGAAAATCCCATTTGAGGAAAATTCCACTTAGGGTTAGGTCACTATGAACTCATAGAGCAAAATGGACATCACCAACGAACTCAGAGTTCTTGGGTATGGTTAGGAGGGCACTGACCTTTCTAGAGTACCCTTTCTGTGTTTCCTGGTAAAATATGTGGGAAAATCACTTTGGAGGAAAATTCCACTTAGCGTTAGGACTAGGTCAACTTGAACTCATAGAGCAAAATGGACATCACCAACAAATTCGGAGTGCTTGGGTATGGTTAGGAAGGCACTCACTTTCCTATATGGCACAATTTTATGTTTCAAGGTAATATACATGAGAAAACGCTATTGGAGGAAAATTCCACTTAATTTTAGGATTAGGTCACCATGAACATGGAGAGTCAAATGCACATCGCCAACAAATTCAGGGTGCATGGGTACGGTTAGGAGGGCACTGACCTTTCTAGACAACACTTGTTTATGTTTCCAGGTAAAATACATGGGAAAATCCCATTGGACGAAAATTCCAGTTAGTGTTCGGGTTAGGTCACCTTGAACTCATAGAGCAAAATGGACATCACTAACAAATTCGGAGTGCTTGGGTATGGATAGGAGGGCACTGACCTTTCTAGATTACCCTTTTTTATGTTTCCAGGTAAAATACATGGGAAAATCCCATTAAAGGAAAATTCCATGTAGGGTTAGGGTTAGGTCACCATGAACTCATAGAGGAAAATGGACATCAGCAACAAATTCGGAGTGCTTGGGTATGGATAGGAGGGCACTGACCTTTCTAGACTACCCTATCTATGTTTCCTGGTAAAATACATGGGAAAATCCCATTAAAGGAAAATTCCATGTAGGGTTAGGGTTAGGTCACCATGAACTCATAGAGGAAAATGGACATCAGCAACAAATTCGGAGTGCTTGGGTATGGATAGGAGGGCACTGACCTTTCTAGACTACCCTATCTATGTTTCCTGGTAAAATACATGGGGAAATCCCATTGGAGGAAAATTCCACTTAGGGTTCAAGTTAGGTCACCTTGAACTCATGGAGCAAAATGGACAGCACCAATGAATTCGGAGTGCTTGGGTATGGTTAGGAGGGCACTGACCTTTCTAGACTACCCATTTTTTATGTTTCCAGGTAAAATACATGGGAAAATCCTATTGGAGGAAAATTGCACTTAGGGTTAGGGTTAGGTCATCTTGAACTCATAGAGCAACATGGAAATAACCAATGAATTCGGAGTGCTTGGGTACGGTTAGGAGGGCACTGACTTTTCTAGACTACCCTATTTTATGTTTCCAGGTAAAATACATGGGAAAATCCTATTGGAGGAAAATTCAACTTAGGGATAGGGTTAAGTCACCTTGAACTCATAGAGGAAAATGGACAGCACCAACGAATTCGGAGTGCTTGGGTATGGTTAGGCCTGCACTGACCTTTCTAGACTACCATTTCTATTTTTCCTGGTAAAATACATGAGGAAATCCCATTGGAGGAAAATTCCATTTAGGGTTAGGGTTAGGTCTCCATGAACTCATAGAGCAAAATGGACATCGCCAACAAATTCAGGGTGCTTGGGTATGGTTAGGAGGGCACAGCCTTTCTAGACTATGCTATCTGTGTTTCCTGGTAAAATACATGGGAAAATCACATTGGAGGAAAATTCCACGTAGGGATAGGGTTAGGTCAACTTGAACTCATAGAGCAAAATGGACATCACCATCGAATTCGGAGTGCTTGGGTATCGTTAGGAGGGCACTGACCTTTCTAGAGTACCCTAACTCCTTTTCCTGATAAAATACATGGGGAAATCCCATTGGAGGAAAATTCCACTTAGGGTTAGGATTAGGTCAC
>NW_024098892.1:0-33204 GCF_016545835.1 Crotalus tigris
TCTTTCTCACTTTGTCAGCTATATCAGGAGAGAGACAGGAGGAGGAGATTTTACCTTAAATGTGAACCCTGTCAGTCCAAATATGGGAGAAAAAATCTTCTTTCTCTTCTTTTCTTTTGCCTGTATCAGCTCAATCCAGAGCCATCCACAAGCAGCAGTCGCCAACTGCGACATCATTTTGCATTTTTTTAGGTTGCTAACAGAGAATAAAGAGAAAAATAGGATAGCTATTTAGAGTTTCTTAACTTTCTTCAGGCGGCCTTACTCTTCTGAGATTAGAATCTGGGCTATATGCATGTTAGACAGTATTATTACTCTCTAGGCCACAGACACACTCTCACTTTGTCAGCTATATCAGGAGAGAGAAAGGGGGAGGAGATTTTACCTTGAATGTGCACCCTGTCAGCCCAAATATGGGAGAAAGAAATCTTCTTTCTTTTCTTTTTTTTCTTTCGCCTGTAACAACTCAATCCAGAGCCATCCACAAGCAGCAGTCGCCAACTGTGACATCATTTTGCATTTTGTAAAGTTACTAACAAAGAATAAAGACAGAACTGGGATAGCTATTTCGAGTTTCTTAACTCTCTTCAGCCAGACTTATTCTTCTGAGATTCGAACCTGGACTATGTGCATGCTAGGCAGTTGTATTAACCTCTAAGGCACAGACATTTTCTCACTTTGTCAGCTATATCAGGAGAGAGACAGGGAGGACATTTTACCTTGAATGTGCACCCTGTCAGCCCAAATATGGAAGAAAGAAATCTTCTTTGTTTTCTTTTCTTTTCTTTTTCCTGTATGAGTTCAATTCAGAGCCTTCCACAAGCAGCAGTCACCAACTGCGACATCATTTTGCATTTTTTAGGTTGCTAACAAGAATAAAGAGAGAACTGGGATAGCTATTTCGAGTTTCTTAACTCTCTTCAGCAAGACTTATACTTCTGAAATTCGAACCAGTGCTATATGCATGTTAGGCAGTTGTATACACCTCCACGGCACAGGCTCTTTCTCCCTTTGTCAGCTATATCAGGAGAGAGACAAGGGGAGGAAATTTTACCTTGAATGTGCACCCTGTCAGCCCAAATATGGGAGAAAGAATCTTCTTTCTTTTGTTTTCTTTTGCCTGTATCAGCTCAATCCAGAACCATACACAATCAGCAGTCGCTAACTGTGAAATCATTCTGAATTTTTTAAAGTTACTAACAAAGAATAAAGAGAGAACTGGGATCGCTATTTCGAGTTTCTTAACTCTCTTCAGCCAGACTTACTCTTCTGAGATTTGAACCTGGGCTATATGCATGTTAGGCAGTAGTATTAACCTCTAGGCACAGGCTCTTTCACACTTTGCAAGCTATATCAGGAGAGAGACAGGGGGAGAAGATTTTACCTTAAATGTGCGCCCTGTCCGTCCAAATATGGGAGAAAGAAATCTTCTTTCTTTTCTTTTCATTTTCCTACATCAGCTCAATCCAGAACAATCCACAAGCAGCAATCACTAACTGCGACATCATTTTGCGTTTTTTTAGGTCGCTAACAAAGAATAAAGACAGAACTGGGATAGCTATTTCGAGTTTCTTAACTCTCTTCAACCACAGTTACTCTTCTCAGATTCGAACCTGGCCTATATTCATGTTAGGCAGTTATATTAATCTCTAGGCACAGGCTCTTTCTCACTTTATCACCTATATCAGGAGAGAGACAAGGGGAGGAGGTTTTACCTTGAATGTGCACCCTCTGAGCCAAAATATGGGAGAAAGTAATCTTCTTTCTTTTCTTTTCTTTTCTTTTCTTTTGTCTGTATCAGGTCAATCCAGAGCCATCCACAAGCAGCAGTCGCCAACTGCGACATTATTTTGCATTTTTTTAGGTTGCTAACAAAGAATAAAGAGAAGAACTGGGATAGCTATTTCAAGTTTCTTAACTCTCTTCAACCACACTTACTCTTCTCAGATACGAACCTGGACTATATTCATGTTAGGCAGTTGTATTAACCTATAAGCCACAGACACTTTCTCACTTTGTCAGCTATATCAGGAGAGAGACAGGGAGGAGATTTTACTTTGAATGTGCACCGTGTCAGCCGAAATATGGGGGAAAGAAATCTTCTTTCTTTTCTTTTCTTTTTCCTCTATCAGCTCAATCCAAAGCCTTCCACAAGCAGCAGTCGCCAACTGGAACATCATTTTGCATTTTTTAAGTTGCTCACAAAGAATAAAGAGAGAACTGGGATAGCTATTTCAAGTTTCTTAACTCTCTTCAACCACACTTACTCTTCTCAGATACGAACCTGGGCTATATTCAGGTTAGGCAGTTGTATTAACCTCTAGACTACAGGCTCTTTCTCACTTTTTCAGCTATATCAGGAGAGAGACAAGGGGAGGAGATTTTACCTTGAATGTGAAACCTGTCAGCCCAAATATGGGAGAAAGAAATTTTCTTTCTTTTCTTTTCTTTTTCCTGTATCAGCTCAATCCAGAGCCATCCACAAGCAGCAGTCGCCAACTGGAACATCATTTTGCATTTTTTAAAGTTACTAACACAGAATAAAGAGAGAACTGGGATAGCTATTTCGAATTTCTTAACTCTCTTCAGCCACACTTACTCTTCTGAGATTCGAACCTGGGCTATATTCATGTTAGGCAGTTGTATTAACCTCTACGCACAGGCTCTTTCTCACTTTGTCAGCTATATCAGGAGAGAGAAAGGGGGAGGAGATTTTACCTTGAATGTGCACCCTGTTATCCCTAATATGGGAGAAAGAAATCTTCTTTCTTTTCTTTTCTTTTCATTTTCCTGCATCAGCTCAATCCAGAGCCATCCACAAGCAGCAGTCGCTAACTGCGACATCTTTTTGCATTTTTTTAGGTTGCTAACAAAGAATAAAGAGAGAATTGGGATAGCTATTTCGAGTTTCTTAACTCTCTTTAGCCAGACTTATACTTCTGAAGTTCGAACCTGGGCTATATGCATGTTAGGCAGTTGTATTAACCTCCAGGCCACAGGCTCTTTCTCACTTTGTCAGCTATATCAGGAGAGAGACAGCAGTAGAAGATTTTACCTTGAATGTGCACCCTGTCAGCCCAAATATGGGAGAAAGAAACCTTCTTTCTTTTCTTTTCTTTTTCCTGTATCAGCTCAATCCAGAGGCATCCACAAGCAGCAGTCACCAACTGTGACATCATTTTGCATTTTTTAAAGTTACTAACAAAGAATAAAGAGAGAACTGGGATAGCTATTTCGAGTTTCTTAACTCTCTTCAACCACACTTACTCTTCTCAGATTCGAACCTGGGCTATATTCCTGTTAGGCAGTTGTATTAACCTCTAGGCACAGGCCCTTTCTCACTTTGTCAGCTAGATCAGGAGAGAGACAGGGGGAGAAGATTTTACCTTGAATGTGCACACTGTCAGCCCAAATATGGGAGAAAGAAATCTTTCTTTTCTTTTCATTTGCCTATATCAGCTCAATCCAGAACAATCCACAAGCAGCAGTCGCTAACTGCGACATCAATTTGCATTTTTTTAGGTTGCTAACAAAGAATAAAGACAGAACTGGGATAGCTATTTCGAGTTTCTTAACTCTCTTCAACCACAGTTACTCTTCTCAGATTCGAACCTGGCCTATATTCATGTTAGGCAGTTGTATTAACCTCTAGGCACAGGCTCTTTCTCACTTTATCACCTATATCAGGAGAGAGACAAGGGGAGGAGGTTTTACCTTGAATGTGCACCCTGTGAGCCCAAATATGGGAGAAAGTAATCTTCTTTCTTTTCTTTTCTTTTCTTTTCTTTTGCCTGTATCAGCTCAATCCAGAGCCATCCACAAGCAGCAGTCGCCAACTGCGACATTATTTTGCATTTTTTTAGGTTGCTAACAAAGAATAAAGAGAGAACTGGGATAGCTATTTCGAGTTTCTTAACTCTCTTCAACCACAGTTACTCTTCTCAGATTCGAACCTGGGCTATATTCATGTTAGGCAGTTGTATTAACCTCCAGGCACAGGCTCTTTCTCACTTTGTCACCTATATCAGGAGAGAGACAAGGGGAGGAGATTTTACCTTGAATGTGCACTCTGTGAGCCCAAATATGGGAGAAAGTAATCTTCTTTCTTTTCTTTTCTTTTCTTTTGCCTGTATCAGCTCAATCCAGAGCCATCCACAAGCAGCAGTCGCCAACTGGAACATCATTTTGCATTTTTTAAAGTTACTAACAAAGAATAAAGAGAGAACTGGGTTTAGCTATTTCCAATTTCTTAACTCTCTTCAGCCACACTTACTCTTCTGAGATTCGAACCTGGGCTATGTGCATGTTAGGCAATAGTATTAACCTCTAGGTAACAGGCTCTTTCTCACTTTGTCAGCTATATCAGGAAAGAGACAGGAGGAGGAGATTTTACCATGAATGTGAACCCTGTCAATCCAAATATGGGAGAAAGAAATCTTCTTTCTTTTCTTTTCTTTTGCCTGTACCAGCTCAATCCAGATCCATCCACTAGCAGCAGTCGCCAACTGCGACATTATTTTGCATTTTTTTAGGTTGCTAACAAAGAATAAAGAGAAGAACTGGGATAGCTATTTCGAGTTTCTTAACTCTCTTCAGCCAGCCTTACTCTTCTGAGATTCAAACCTGGACTATATGCATTCTAGGCAGTTGTATTAACCTCTAAGCCACAGACACATTCTCACTTTGTCAGCTATATGAGGAGAGAGACAGGGAGGAGATTTTACTTTGAATGTGCACCCTGTCAGCCGAAATATGGGGGAAAGAAATCATCTTTCTTTTCTTTTCTTTTCTTTTTCCTCTATCAGCTCAATCCAGAACCATCCATAAGGAGCAGTCGCAAACTGCGACATCATTTTGCATTTCTTTAAGTTGCTCACAAAGAATAAAGAGAGAACTGGGATAGCTATTTCGAGTTTCTTAACTCTCTTCAGCAACACTTACTCTTCTGAGATTCGAACCTGTGCTATATTAATTTTAGGCAGTTGTATTAACCTCTAGGCACAGGCTCTTTCTCACTTTGTCAGCTATATCAGGAGAGAGAAAAAGGGAGGATATTTTACCTTGAATGTGCACCCTGTCAGCCCAAATATGGGAGAAAGAAATCTTCTTTCTTTTCTTTTCTTTTCTTTTGCCTCTATCAGGTCAATCCAGAGCCATCCACAAGCAGCAATAAACAACTGCGACATCATTTTTCATTGTTTTAGGTTGCTAACACAGAATAAAGAGAAGAACTGGGATACCTATTTCGAGTTTCTTAACTCTCCTCAGCCAGACTTATTCGTCTGAGATTCGAACCTGGATTATATGCATGCTAGGCAGTTGTATTAACCTCTAAGGCACAGACACTTTCTCACTTTGTCAGCTGTATCAGGAGAGAGACCGGGAGGGGATTTTACCTTGAATGTGCACCCTGTCAGCCCAAATATGAGAGAAAGAAATCTTCTTTCTTTCCTTTTCTTTTCTTTTGCCTGTATCAGCTCAATCCAGAGCCATCCACAAGAAGCAGTCGCCAACTGGAACATCATTTTGCATTTTTTAAAGTTACTAACAAAGAATAAAGAGAGAACTGGGATAGCTATTTCGAATTTCTTAACTCTCTTCAGCCACACTTACTCTTTTGAGATTTGAACCTGGGCTATATGCATGCTAGGCAGTTGTATTAACCTCGAAGGCACAGACACTTTCTCACTTTGTCAGCTATCTCAGGAGAGAGACAGAGGGAGGAGATTTTATCTTGAATGTGCACCCTGTCAGCCCAAATATGAGAGAAAGAAACCTTCTTTCTTTTCTTTTCATTTTCCTGTATCAGCTCAATCCAGAACCATCCACAAGCAGCAATCGCAAACTGCGACATCATTTTGCATTTTTTTAGGTTGCTAACAAAGAATAAAGATAGAACTGGGATAGCTATTTCGAATTTCTTAACTCTCTTCAGCCACACTTACTCTTCTGAGATTCGAACCTGGGCTATATTCATGTTAGGCAGTTGTATTAACCTCGAGGCACAGGCTCTTTCTCACTTTGTCAGCTATATCAGGAGAGAAAAAGGGGGAGGAGATTTTACCTTTAATGTGCACCCTGTTATCACAAATATGGGAGAAAGGAATCTTCTTTCTTTCCTTTTCTTTTCTTTTGCCTGTATCAGCTCAATCCAGAGCCATCCACAAGCAGCAGTCGCTAACTGAGACATCATTTTGCATTTTTTAAAGTTACTAACAAAGAATAAAGAGAGAACTGGGATAGCTATTTCGAGTTTCTTAACTCTCTTCAACCACACTTACTCTTCTCAGTTTCGAACCTGGGCTATATTCATGTTAGGCAGTTGTATTAACCTCTAGGCACAGGCTCTTTCTCACTGTGTCAGCTATATCAGGAGAGAGAAAGGGGGAGGAGATTTTACCTTGAATGTGCACCCTGTTATCCCAAATATGGGAGAAAGAAATCTTCTTTCTTTTCTTTTCTTTTTCCTTTATCAGCTCAATCCAGAGGCATCCACAAGCAGCAGTCGCCAACTGTGACATCATTTTGCATTTTTAAAAGTTACTAACAAAGAATAAAGAGAGAACTGGGATAGCTATTTCGAGTTTCTTAACTCTCTTCAACCACACTTACTCTTCTGAGTTTCGAACCTGGGCTATATTCATGTTAGGCAGTTGAATTAACCTCTAGGCACAGGCTCTTTCTCACTTTGTCAGTTATATCAGGAGAGAGAAAAGGGGAGGAGATTTTACCTTGAATGTGCACCCTGTTATCCCAAATATGGGAGAAAGGAATCTTCTTTCTTTTCTTTTCATTTTCCTGTATCAGCTCAATCCTGAGCCATCCACAAGCAGCAGTCGCTAACTGCGACATCATTTTGCATTTTTTAAAGTTACTAACAAAGAATAAAGAGAGAACTGGGATAGCTATTTCGAGTTTCTTAACTCTCTTTAACCACACTTACTCTTCTCAGATTCGAACCTGGGCTATATTCATGTTAGGCAGTTGTATTAACCTCTAGGCACAGGGTCTTTCTCACTTTGTCAGCTATATCAGGAGAGAGACAGGGGGAGAAGATTTTACCTTGAATGTGCACACTGTCAGCCCAAATATGGGAGAAAGAAATCTTATTTCTTTTCTTTTCATTTTCCTATATCAGCTCAATCGAGAACAATCCACAAGCAGCAGTCGCTAACTGCGACATCATTTTGCATTTTTTTAGGTTGCTAACAAAGTATAAAGACAGAACTGGGATAGCTATTTCGAGTTTCTTAACTCTCTTCAACCACAGTTACTCTTCTCAGATTCGAACCTGGGCTATATTCATGTTGGGCAGTTGTATTAACCTCGAGGCACAGGCTCTTTCTCACTTTGTCAGTTATAACAGGAGAGAGAAAGGGGGAGGAGATTTTACCTTGAATGTGCACCCTGTTAGCCCAAATATGGGAGAAAGAAATCTTCTTTCTTTTCTTTTCTTTTTCCTTTATCAGCTCAATCCAGAGGCATCCACAAGCAGCAGTCGCCAACTGTGACATCATTTTGCATTTTTTAAAGTTACTAACAAAGAATAAAGAGAGAACTGGGATAGCTATTTCGAGTTTCTTAACTCTCTTCAACCACACTTACTCTTCTCAGTTTCGAACCTGGGCTATATTCATGTTAGGCAGTTGTATTAACCTCTAGGCACAGGCTCTTTCTCACTTTGTCAGCTATATCAGGAGAGAGAAAGGGGGAGGAGATTTTACCTTGAATGTGCACCCTGTTATCCCAAATATGGGAGAAAGGAATCTTCTTTCTTTTCTTTTCTTTTCATTTTCCTGTATCAGCTCAATCCAGAGCCATCCACAAACAGCAGTCGCTAACTGCGACATCATTTTGCATTTTTTAAAGTTACTAACAAAGAATAAAGAGAGAACTGGGATAGCTATTTCGAGTTTCTTAACTCTCTTTAGCCAGACTTATACTTCTGAAGTTCGAACCTGGGCTATATGCATGTTAGGCAGTTGTATTAACCTCCAGGCCACAGGCTCTTTCTCACTATGTCAGCTATATCAGGAGAGAGACAGGGGGAGAAGATTTTACCTTGAATGTGCACCCTGTCAGCCCAAATATGGGAGAAAGAAATCTTCTTTCTTTTCTTTTCATTTTCCTATATCAGCTCAATCCAGAACAATCCACAAGCAGCAGTCGCTAACTGCGACATCATTTTGCATTTTTTTAGGTTGCTAACAAAGAATAAAGACAGAACTGGGATAGCTATTTCGAGTTTCTTAACTCTCTTAAACCACAGTTACTCTTCTCAGATTCGAACCTGGGCTATATTCATGTTAGGCAGTTGTATTAACCTCTAGGCACAGGCTCTTTCTCACTTTATCACCTATATCAGGAGAGAGACAAGGGGAGGAGGTTTTACCTTGAATGTGCACCCTGTGAACCCAAATATGGGAGAAAGTAATCTTCTTTCTTTTCTTTTCTTTTCTTTTGCCTGTATCAGCTCAATCCAGAGCCATCCACAAGCAGCAGTCGCCAACTGTGACATCATTTTGCATTTTTTAAAGTTACTAACAAAGAATAAAGAGAGAACTGGGATAGCTATTTCAAGTTTCTTAACTCTCTTCAGCCACACTTACTCTTCTGAGTTTCGAACCTGGGCTATATTCATGTTAGGCAGTTGTATTAACCTCTAGGCACAGGCTCTTTCTCACTTTGTCAGTTATATCAGGAGAGAGAAAGGGGGAGGAGATTTTACCTTGAATGTGCACCCTGTTATCCCAAATATGGGAGAAAGGAATCTTCTTTCTTTTCTTTTCTTTTCATTTTCCTGTATCAGCTCAATCCTGAGCCATCCACAAGCAGCAGTCGCTAACTGCGACATCATTTTGCATTTTTTAAAGTTACTAACAAAGAATAAAGAGAGAACTGGGATAGCTATTTCGAGTTTCTTAACTCTCTTCAACCACACTTACTCTTCTCAGATTCGAACCTGGGCTATATTCATGTTAGGCAGTTGTATTAACCTCTAGGCACAGGGTCTTTCTCACTTTGTCAGCTATATCAGGAGAAAGACAGAGGGACGAGATTTTATCTTGAATGTGCACACTGTCAGCCCAAATATGGGAGAAAGAAATCTTCTTTCTTTTCTTTTCTTTTCATTTTCCTGTATCAGCTCAATCCAGAACCATCCATAAGGAGCAGTCGCAAACTGCGACATCATTTTGCATTTCTTTAAGTTGCTCACAAAGAATAAAGAGAGAACTGGGATAGCTATTTCGAGTTTCTTAACTCTCTTCAGCAACACTTACTCTCCTGAGATTCGAACCTGTGCTATATTCATTTTAGGCAGTTGTATTAACCTCTAGGCACAGGCTCTTTCTCACTTTGTCAGCTATATCAGGAGAGAGAAAGGGGGAGGAGATTTTACCTTGAATGTGCACCCTGTCAGCCCAAATATGGGAGAAAGAAATCTTCTTTCTTTTCTTTTCTTTTCTTTTCTTTTGCCTCTATCAGCTCAATCCAGAGCCATCCACAAGCAGCAATAAACAACTGCGACATCATTTTGCATTGTTTTAGGTTGCTAACACAGAATAAAGAGAAGAACTGGGATACCTATTTTGAGTTTCTTAACTCTCCTCAGCCAGACTTATTCTTCTGAGATTCGAACCTGGATTATATGCATGCTAGGCAGTTGTATTAACCTCTAAGGCACAGACACTTTCTCACTTTGTCAGCTGTATCAGGAGAGAGACCGGGAGAGGATTTTACCTTGAATGTGCACCCTGTCAGCCCAAATATGATAGAAAGAAATCTTCTTTCTTTCCTTTTCTTTTCTTTTGCCTGTATCAGCTCAATCCAGAGCCATCCACAAGAAGCAGTCGCCAACTGGAACATCATTTTGCATTTTTTAAAGTTACTAACAAAGAATAAAGAGAGAACTGGGATAGCTATTTCGAATTTCTTAACTCTCTTCAGCCACACTTACTCTTCTGAGATTTGAACCTTGGCTATATGCATTTTAGGCAGTAGTATTAACCTCTAGGTAACAGGCTCTTTCTCACTTTGTCAGCTATATCAGGAGAGAGACAGGGAGGAGATTTTACCTTGAATGTGCACCCTGTTAGCCCAAATATGGGAGAAAGAAATCTTCTTTCTTTTCTTTTCATTTTCCTATATCAGCTCAATCCAGAACAATCCACAAGCAGCAGTGGCCAACTGGAACATCTTTTTGCATTTTTTAGGTTGCTAACATAGCATAAAGAGAAGAACTGGGATACCTATTTCGAATTTCTTAACTCTCCTCAGCCAGACTTATTCTTCTGAGATTCGAACCTGGATTATATGCATGCTAGGCAGTTGTATTAACCTTGAAGGCACAGACACTTTCTCACTTTGTCAGCTATCTCAGGAGAGAGACAGAGGGAGGAGATTTTATCTTGAATGTGCACCCTTTCAGCCCAAATATGGGAGAAAGAAACCTTTCTTTTCTTTTCATTTTCCTGTATCAGCTCAATCCAGAACCATCCACAAGCAGCAGTCGCAAACTGCGACATCATTTTGCATTTCTTTAAGTTGCTCACAAAGAATAAAGAGAGAACTGGGATAGCTATTTCGAATTTCTTAACTCTCTTCAGCCACACTTATTCTTCTGAGATTCGAACCTGGGCTATATTCATGTTAGGCAGTTGTATTAACCTCGAGGCACAGGCTCTTTCTCACTTTGTCAGCTATAACAGGAGAGAGAAAGGGGGAGGAGATTTTACCTTGAATGTGCACCCTGTTAGCCCAAATATGGGAGAAAGAAATTTTCTTTCTTTTCTTTTCATTTTCCTATATCAGCTCAGTCCAGAACAATCCACAAGCAGCAGTCGCTAACTGCGACATCATTTTGCATTTTTTTAGGTTGCTAACAAAGAATAAAGAGAGAACTGGGATAGCTATTTCGAGTTTCTTAACTCTCTTCAACCAAACTTACTCTTCTGAGTTTCGAACCTGGGCTATATTCATGTTAGGCAGTTGTATTAACCTCTAGGCACAGGCTCTTTCTCACTTTGTCAGTTATATCAGGAGAGAGAAAGGGGGAGGAGATTTTACCTTGAATGTGCACCCTGTTATCCCAAATATGGGAGAAAGGAATCTTCTTTCTTTTCTTTTCTTTTCATTTTCCTGTATCAGCTCAATCCTGAGCCATCCACAAGCAGCAGTCGCTAACTGCGACATCCTTTTGCATTTTTTAAAGTTACTAACAAAGAATAAAGAGAGAACTGGGATAGCTATTTCGAGTTTCTTAACTCTCTTCAACCACACTTACTCTTCTCAGATTCGAACCTGGGCCTTATTCATGTTAGGCAGTTGTATTAACCTCTAGGCACAGGGTCTTTCTCACTTTGTCAGCTACATCAGGAGAGAGAAAGGGGGAGGAGATTTTACCTTGAATTTGCACCCTGTTATCCCAAATATGGGAGAAAGGAATCTTCTTTCTTTTCTTTTCTTTTCATTTTCCTGTATCAGCTCAATCCAGAGCCATCCACAAGCAGCAGTCGCTAACTGTGACATCATTTTGCATTTTTTAAAGTTACTAACACAGAATAAAGAGAGAACTGGGATAGCTATTTCGAATTTCTTAACTCTCTTCAGCCACACTTACTCTTCTGAGATTCGAACCTGGGCTATATTCATGTTAGGAAATTGTATTAACCTCTAGGCACAGGCTCTTTCTCACTTTATCACCTATATCAGGAGAGAGACAAGGGGAGGAGGTTTTACCTTGAATGTGCACCCTGTGAGCCCAAATATGGGAGAAAGTAATCTTCTTTCTTTTCTTTTCTTTTCTTTTGCCTGTATCAGCTCAATCCAGAGCCATCCACAAGCAGCAGTCGCCAACTGTGACATCATTTTGCATTTTTTAAAGTTACTCACAAAGAATAAAGAGAGAACTGGGATAGCTATTTCAAGTTTCTTAACTCTCTTCAGCCACACTTACTCTTCTGAGTTTCGAACCTGGGCTATATTCATGTTAGGCAGTTGTATTAACCTCTAGGCACAGGCTCTTTCTCACTTTGTCAGTTATATCAGGAGAGAGAAAGGGGGAGGAGATTTTACCTTGAATGTGCACCCTGTTATCCCAAATATGGGAGAAAGGAATCTTCTTTCTTTTCTTTTCTTTTCATTTTCCTGTATCAGCTCAATCCTGAGCCATCCACAAGCAGCAGTCGCTAACTGCGACATCATTTTGCATTTTTTAAAGTTACTAACAAAGAATAAAGAGAGAACTGGGATAGCTATTTCGAGTTTCTTAACTCTCTTCAACCACACTTACTCTTCTCAGATTCGAACCTGGGCTATATTCATGTTAGGCAGTTGTATTAACCTCTAGGCACAGGGTCTTTCTCACTTTGTCAGCTATATCAGGAGAGAGACAGGGGGAGAAGATTTTACCTTGAATGTGCACCCTGTCAGCCCAAATATGGGAGAAAGAAATCTTCTTTCTTTTCTTTTCTTTTTCCTGTATCATCTCAATCCAGGGCCATCCACAAGCAGCAGTCACCAACTGCGACATCATTTTGCATTTCTTTAAGTTGCTCACAAAGAATAAAGAGAGAACTGGGTTAGCTATTTTGAGTTTCTTAACTCTCTTCAGCCAAACTTATACTTCTGAAATTCGAACCTGGGCTATATGCATGTTAGGCAGTTGTATTAACCTCCAGGCAACAGGCTATTTTTCACTTTGTCAGCTATATCAGGAGAGAGGCAGAGGGAGGAGATTTTACCTTGAATGTGCACCCTGTCAGCCCAAATATGGGAGAAAGAAATCTTCTTTCTTTTCTTTTCTTTTCTTTTGCCTCTATCAGGTCAATCCAGAGCCATCCACAAGCAGCAATAAACAACTGCGACATCATTTTGCATTGTTTTAGGTTGCTAACACAGAATAAAGAGAAGAACTGGGATACCTATTTTGAGTTTCTTAACTCTCCTCAGCCAGACTTATTCTTCTGAGATTCGAACCTGGATTATATGCATGCTAGGCAGTTGTATTAACCTCTAAGGCACAGACACTTTCTCACTTTGTCAGCTGTATCAGGAGAGAGACCGGGAGAGGATTTTACCTTGAATGTGCACCCTGTCAGCCCAAATATGATAGAAAGAAATCTTCTTTCTTTCCTTTTCTTTTCTTTTGCCTGTATCAGCTCAATCCAGAGCCATCCACAAGAAGCAGTCGCCAACTGGAACATCATTTTGCATTTTTTAAAGTTATTAACAATGAATAAAGAGAGAACTGGGATAGCTATTTCGAATTTCTTAACTCTCTTCAGCCACACTTACTCTTCTGAGATTTGAACCTGGGCTATATGCATGTTAGGCAGTAGTATTAACCTCTAGGTAACAGGCTCTTTCTCACTGTGTCAGCTATATCAGGAGAGAGACAGGGAGGAGATTGTACCTTGAATGTGAACCCTGTCAGTCCAAATATGGGAGAAAGAAATCTTCTTTCTTTTCTTTTCTTTTGCCTATATCAGCTCAATTCAGAGCCATCCACAAGCAGCAGTCGCCAACTGGAACATCATTTTGCATTTTTTTAGGTTGCTAGCACAGAATAAAGAGAAGAACTGGGATACCTATTTCGAATTTCTTAACTCTCCTCAGCCAGACTTATTCTTCTGAGATTCAAACCTGGATTATATGCATGCTAGGCAGTTGTATTAACCTCTAAGGCACAGACACTTTCTCACTTTGTCAGCTATATCAGGAGAGAGACAGAGGGAGGAGATTTTATCTTGAATGTGCACCCTGTCAGCCCAAATATGGGAGAAAGAAACCTTCTTTCTTTTCTTTTCATTTTCCTGTATCAGCTCAATCCAGAACCATCCACAAGCAGCAGTCGCAAACTGCGACATCATTTTGCATTTCTTTAAGTTGCTCACAAAGAATAAAGAGAGAACTGAGATAGCTATTTCGAATTTCTTAACAATCTTCAGCCACACTTACTCTTCTGAGATTCGAACCTGGGCTATATTCATGTTAGGCAGTTGTATTAACCTCGAAGGCACAGGCTCTTTCTCACTTTGTCAGCTATAACAGGAGAGAGAAAGGGGGAGGAGATTTTACCTTGAATGTGCACCCTGTTAGCCCAAATATGGGAGAAAGAAATCTTCTTTCTTTTCTTTTCTTTTTCTTGTATCAGCTCAATCCAGAGGCATCCACAAGCAGCAGTCGCCAACTGTGACATCATTTTGCATTTTTTTAGGTTGCTAACAAATAATAAAGACAGAACTGGGATAGCTATTTCGAGTTTCTTAACTCTCTTCAACCACAGTTACTCTTCTCAGATTCGAACCTGGGCTATATTCATGTTAGGCAGTTGTATTAACCTCGAGGCACAGGCTCTTTCTCACTTTGTCAGCTATAACAGGAGAGAGACAGAGGGAGGAGATTTTATCTTGAATGTGCACCCTTTCAGCCCAAATATGGGAGAAAGAAACCTTCTTTCTTTTCTTTTCTTTTTCCTGTATCAGCTCAATGCAGGGCCATCCACAAGCAGCAGTCACTAACTGCGACATCATTTTGCATTTTTTTAGGTTGCTAACAAAGAATAAAGAGAGAACTGGGATAGCTTTTCGAGTTTCTTAACTCTGTTCAGCCTGATTTATACTTCTGAAATTCGAACCTGGGCTATATGCATGTTAGGCAGTTGTATTAACCTCCAGGCCACAGGGTCTTTCTCACTTTGTCAGCTATATCAGGAGAGAGACAGGGGGAGAAGATTTTACCTTGAATGTGCACACTGTCAGCCCAAATATGGGAGAAAGAATTCTTCTTTCTTTTCTTTTCATTTTCCTATATCAGCTCAATCGAGAACAATCCACAAGCAGCAGTCGCTAACTGCGACATCATTTTGCATTTTTTTAGGTTGCTAACAAAGAATAAAGACAGAACTGGGATAGCTATTTCGAGTTTCTTAACTCTCTTCAACCACAGTTACTCTTCTCAGATTCGAACCTGGGCTATATTCATGTTAGGCAGTTGTATTAACCTCTAGGCACAGGATCTTTCTCACTTTATCACCTATATCAGGAGAGAGACAAGGGGAGGAGGTTTTACCTTGAATGTGCACCCTGTGAGCCCAAATATGGGAGAAAGTAATCTTTCTTTTCTTTTCTTTTCTTTTCTTTTGCCTGTATCAGCTCAATCCAGAGCCATCCACAAGCAGCAGTCGCCAACTGTGACATCATTTTGCATTTTTTAAAGTTACTAACAAAGAATAAAGAGAGAACTGGGATAGCTATTTCAAGTTTCTTAACTCTCTTCAGCCACACTTACTCTTCTGAGATTCGAACCTGGGCTATATGCATGTTAGGCAGTTGTATTACCCTCTAAGGCACAGACACTTTCTCACTTTGTCAGCTATATCAGGAGAGAGACAGAGGGACGAGATTTTATCTTGAATGTGCACACTGTCAGCCCAAATATGGGAGAAAGAAATCTTCTTTCTTTTCTTTTCTTTTCATTTTCCTGTATCAGCTCAATCCAGAACCATCCATAAGGAGCAGTCGCAAACTGCGACATCATTTTGCATTTCTTTAAGTTGCTCACAAAGAATAAAGAGAGAACTGGGATAGCTATTTCGAGTTTCTTAACTCTCTTCAGCAACACTTACTCTTCTGAGATTCGAACCTGTGCTATATTCATTTTAGGCAGTTGTATTAACCTCTAGGCACAGGCTCTTTCTCACTTTGTCAGCTATATCAGGAGAGAGAAAGGGGGAGGAGATTTTACCTTGAATGTGCACCCTGTCAGCCCAAATATGGGAGAAAGAAATCTTCTTTCTTTTCTTTTCTTTTCTTTTCTTTTGCCTGTATCAGCTCAATCCAGAGCCATCCACAAGCAGCAATAAACAACTGCGACATCATTTTGCATTGTTTTAGGTTGCTAACACAGAATAAAGAGAAGAACTGGGATACCTATTTCGAGTTTCTTAACTCTCCTCAGCCAGACTTATTCTTCTGAGATTCGAACCTGGATTATATGCATGCTAGGCAATTGTATTAACCTCTAAGGCACAGACACTTTCTCACTTTGTCAGCTGTATCAGGAGAGAGACCGGGAGGGGATTTTACCTTGAATGTGCACCCTGTCAGCCCAAATATGATAGAAAGAAATCTTCTTTCTTTCCTTTTCTTTTCTTTTGCCTGTATCAGCTCAATCCAGAGCCATCCACAAGAAGCAGTCGCCAACTGGAACATCATTTTGCATTTTTTAAAGTTACTAACAAAGAATAAAGAGAGAACTGGGATAGCTATTTCGAATTTCTTAACTCTCTTCAGCCACACTTACTCTTCTGAGATTTGAACCTGGGCTATATGCATGTTAGGCAGTAGTATTAACCTCTAGGTAACAGGCTCTTTCTCACTTTGTCAGCTATATCAGGAGAGAGACAGGGAGGAGATTTTACCTTGAATGTGCACCCTGTTAGCCCAAATATGGGAGAAAGAAATCTTCTTTCTTTTCTTTTCTTTTTCCTGTATCAGCTCAATCCAGGGCCATCCACAAGCAGCAGTCACTAACTGCGACATCATTTTGCATTTTTTTAGGTTGCTAACAAAGAATAAAGAGAGAACTGGGATAGCTTTTCGAGTTTCTTAACTCTCTTCAGCCAGAATTATACTTCTGAAATTCGAACCTGGGCTATATGCATGTTAGGCAGTTGTATTAACCTCCAGGCCACAGGGTCTTTCTCACTTTGTCAGCTATATCAGGAGAGAGACAGGGGGAGAAGATTTTACCTTGAATGTGCACACTGTCAGCCCAAATATGGGAGAAAGAAATCTTCTTTCTTTTCTTTTCATTTTCCTATATCAGCTCAATCGAGAACAATCCACAAGCAGCAGTCGCTAACTGCGACATCATTTTGCATTTTTTTAGGTTGCTAACAAAGTATAAAGACAGAACTGGGATAGCTATTTCGAGTTTCTTAACTCTCTTCAACCACAGTTACTCTTCTCAGATTCGAACCTGGGCTATATTCATGTTAGGCAGTTGTATTAACCTCTAGGCACAGGCTCTTTCTCACTTTATCACCTATATCAGGAGAGAGACAAGGGGAGGAGGTTTTACCTTGAATGTGCACCCTGTGAGCCCAAATATGGGAGAAAGTAATCTTCTTTCTTTTCTTTTCTTTTCTTTTGCCTGTATCAGCTCAATCCAGAGCCATCCACAAGCAGCAGTCGCCAACTGTGACATCATTTTGCATTTTTTAAAGTTACTAACAAAGAATAAAGAGAGAACTGGGATAGCTATTTCAAGTTTCTTAACTCTCTTCAGCCACACTTACTCTTCTGAGATTCGAACCTGAGCTATATGCATGTTAGGCAGTTGTATTAACCTCTAAGGCACAGACACTTTCTCACTTTGTCAGCTATATCAGGAGAGAGACAGAGGGACGAGATTTTATCTTGAATGTGCACACTGTCAGCCCAAATATGGGAGAAAGAAATCTTCTTTCTTGTCTTTTCTTTTCATTTTCCTGTATCAGCTCAATCCAGAACCATCCATAAGGAGCAGTAGCAAACTGCGACATCATTTTGCATTTCTTTAAGTTGCTCACAAAGAATAAAGAGAGAACTGAGATAGCTATTTCGAGTTTCTTAACTCTCTTCAGCAACACTTACTCTTCTGAGATTCGAACCTGTGCTATATTCATTTTAGGCAGTTGTATTAACCTCTAGGCACAGGCTCTTTCTCACTTTGTCAGCTATATCAGGAGAGAGAAAGGGGGAGGAGATTTTACCTTGAATGTGCACCCTGTCAGCCCAAATATGGGAGAAAGAAATCTTCTTTCTTTTCTTTTCTTTTCTTTTCTTTTGCCTCTATCAGGTCAATCCAGAGCCATCCACAAGCAGCAATAAACAACTGCGACATCATTTTGCATTGTTTTATGTTGCTAACACAGAATAAAGAGAAGAACTGGGATACCTATTTTGAGTTTCTTAACTCTCCTCAGCCAGACTTATTCTTCTGAGATTCGAACCTGGATTATATGCATGCTAGGCAGTTGTATTAACCTCTAAGGCACAGACACTTGATCACTTTGTCAGCTATAACAGGAGAGAGAAAGGGGGACGAGATTTTACCTTGAATGTGCACCCTGTTAGCCCAAATATGGGAGAAAGAAATTTTCTTTCTTTTCTTTTCATTTTCCTATATCAGCTCAGTCCAGAACAATCCACAAGCAGCAGTCGCTAACTGCGACATCATTTTGCATTTTTTTAGGTTGCTAACAAAGAATAAAGAGAGAACTGGGATAGCTATTTCGAGTTTCTTAACTCTCTTTAGCCAGACTTATACTTCTGAAGTTCGAACCTGGGCTATATGCATGTTAGGCAGTTGTATTAACCTCCAGGCCACAGGCTCTTCCTCACTTTGTCAGCTATATCAGCAGAGAGACAGGGGGAGAAGATTTTACCTTGAATGTGCACCCTGTCAGCCCAAATATGGGAGAAAGAAATCTTCTTTCTTTTCTTTTCTTTTTCCTGTATCAGCTCAATCCAGGGCCATCCACAAGCAGCAGTCACTAACTGCGACATCATTTTGCATTTTTTTAGGTTGCTAACAAAGAATAAAGAGAGAACTGGGATAGTTTTTCGAGTTTCTTAACTCTGTTCAGCCAGATTTATACTTCTGAAATTCGAACCTGGGCTATATGCATGTTAGGCAGTTGTATTAACCTCCAGGCCACAGGCTCTTTCTCACTTTGTCAGCTATATCAGGAGAGAGACAAGGGGAGGAGATTTTACCTTGAATGTGCACCCTGTCAGCCCAAATATGGGAGAAAGAAATCTTCTTTCTTTTCTTTTCTTTTCCCTGTATCAACTCAATCCAGAGCCATCCACAAGAAGCAGTCGCCAACTGGAACATCATTTTGCATTTTTTAAAGTTACTAACAAAGAATAAAGAGAGAACTGGGATAGCTATTTCAAATTTCTTAACTCTCTTCAGCCTCACTTACTCTTCTGAGATTCGAACCTGGGCTATATGTATGTTAGGCAGTAGTATTAACCTCTAGGTAACAGGCTCTTTCTCACTTTGTCAGCTATATCAGTAGAGAGACAGAAGGAGGAAATTTTATCTTGAATGTGAACCCTGTCAGTCCAAATATGGAGAAAGAAATCTTTCTTTTCTTTTATTCTCTTTTGCCTTTTTCATCTCAATCCACAGCCATCCAGAAGCAGCAGTCGCCAACTGGAACATCATTTTGCATTTTTTAAAGTTACTAACAAAGAATAAAGAGAGAACTGGATAGCTATTTCGAATTTCTTAACTCTCTTCAGCCACACTTACTCTTCTGAGATTCGAACCTGGGCTATATGCATGTTAGGCAGTTGTATTAACCTCCAGGCCACAGGCTCTTCCTCACTTTGTCAGCTATATCAGGAGAGAGACAGGGGGAGAATATTTTACCTTGATTATGCACACTATCAGCCCAAATATGGGGGAAAGAAATCTCCTTTCTTTTCTTTTCTTTTCATTTTCCTGTATCAGCTCAATCCAGAACCATCCACAGGCAGCAGTCGCCAACTGCCACATCATTTTGCATTTTTTAAAGTTGCTCACAAAGAATAAAGAGAGAATTGGGATAGCTATTTCGAATTTCTTAACTCTCTTCAGCCACACTTACTCTTCTGAGATTCGAACCTAGGCTATATGCATGTTAGGCAGTTGTATTAACCACTAGACAAAGGCTCTTTCTCACTTTGTCAGCTATATCAGGAGAGAGACATGGGAAGGAGATTTTACCTTGAATGTACACCCTGTCAGCCAAAATATGGGAGAAAGAAATCTTCTTTCTTTTCTTTTCTTTTGCCTGTATCTGCTCAATCCAGAGCCATCCACAAGCAGCAGTCGCCAACTGGAACATCATTTTGCATTTTTTAAAGTTACTAACAAAGAATAAAGAGAGAACTGGGATAGCTAGTTCGAATTTCTTAACTCTCTTCAGCCACACTTACTCTTCTGAGATTCGAACCTGGGCTATATGCATTTTAGGCAGTTGTATTAACCTCTAGATAACAGGCTCTTTCTCACTTTGTCAGCTATATCAGGAGAGAGACAGGAGGAGGAGATTTTACCTTAAATGTGAACCCTGTCAGTCCAAATATGGGAGAAAAAATCTTCTTTCTCTTCTTTTCTTTTGCCTGTATCAGCTCAATCCAGAGCCATCCACAAGCAGCAGTCGCCAACTGCGACATCATTTTGCATTTTTTTAGGTTGCTAACAGAGAATAAAGAGAAAAATAGGATAGCTATTTAGAGTTTCTTAACTTTCTTCAGGCGGCCTTACTCTTCTGAAATTAGAATCTGGGCTATATGCATGTTAGACAGTATTATTACTCTCTAGGCCACAGACACATTCTCACTTTGTCAGCTATATCAGGAGAGAGAAAGGGGGAGGAGATTTTACCTTGAATGTGCACCCTGTCAGCCCAAATATGGGAGAAAGAAATCTTCTTTCTTTTCTTTTTTTTCTTTCGCCTGTAACAACTCAATCCAGAGCCATCCACAAGCAGCAGTCGCCAACTGTGACATCATTTTGCATTTTTTAAAGTTACTAACAAAGAATAAAGACAGAACTGGGATAGCTATTTCGAGTTTCTTAACTCTCTTCAGCCAGACTTATTCTTCTGAGATTCGAACCTGGACTATGTGCATGCTAGGCAGTTGTATTAACCTCTAAGGCACAGACACTTTCTCACTTTGTCAGCTATATCAGGAGAGAGACAGGGAGGACATTTTACCTTGAATGTGCACACTGTCAGCCCAAATATGGGAGAAAGAAACTTCTTTCTTTTGTTTTCTTTTGCCTGTATCAGCTCAATCCAGAACCATACACAATCAGCAGTCGCTAACTGTGAAATCATTCTGAATTTTTTAAAGTTACTAACAAAGAATAAAGAGAGAACTGGGATCGCTATTTCGAGTTTCTTAACTCTCTTCAGCCAGACTTACTCTTCTGAGATTTGAACCTGGGCTATATGCATGTTAGGCAGTTGTATTAACCTCTAGCACAGGCTCTTTCACACTTTGCAAGCTATATCAGGAGAGAGACAGGGGGAGAAGATTTTACCTTGAATGTGCACCCTGTCCGTCCAAATATGGGAGAAAGAAATCTTCTTTCTTTTCTTTTCATTTTCCTACATCAGCTCAATCCAGAACAATCCACAAGCAGCAGTCGCTAACTGCGACATCATTTTGCGTTTTTTTAGGTCGCTAACAAAGAATAAAGACAGAACTGGGATAGCTATTTCGAGTTTCTTAACTCTCTTCAACCACAGTTACTCTTCTCAGATTCGAACCTGGCCTATATTCATGTTAGGCAGTTGTATTAACCTCCAGGCACAGGCTCTTTCTCACTTTGTCACCTATATCAGGAGAGAGACAAGGGGAGGAGATTTTACCTTGAATGTGCACTCTGTGAGCCCAAATATGGGAGAAAGTAATCTTCTTTTTTTCTTTTCTTTTCTTTTCTTTTGCCTGTATCAGCTCAATCCAGAGCCATCCACAAGCAGCAGTCGCCAACTGGAACATCATTTTGCATTTTTTAAAGTTACTAACAAAGAATAAAGAGAGAACTGGGTTTAGCTATTTCCAATTTCTTAACTCTCTTCAGCCACACTTACTCTTCTGAGATTCGAACCTGGGCTATGTGCAAGTTAGGCAATAGTATTAACCTCTAGGTAACAGGCTCTTTCTCACTTTGTCAGCTATATCAGGAAAGAGACAGGAGGAGGAGATTTTACCTTGAATGTGAACCCTGTCAAACCAAATATGGGAGAAAGAAATCTTCTTTCTTTTCTTTTCTTTTGCCTGTACCAGCTCAATCCAGATCCATCCACAAGCAGCAGTCGCCAACTGCGACATTATTTTGCATTTTTTTAGGTTGCTAACAAAGAATAAAGAGAAGAACTGGGATAGCTATTTCGAGTTTCTTAACTCTCTTCAGCCAGATTTATACTTCTGAAATTCGAACCTGGGCTATATGCATGTTAGACAGTTGTATTAACCTCCAGGCACAGGCTGTTTCTCACTTTGTCAGCTATATCAGGAGAGAGACAGAGGGAGGAGATTTTATCTTGAATGTGAACCCTGTCAGCCCAAATATGGGAGAAAGAAATTTTCTTTCTTTTCTTTTCTTTTCTTTTCTTTTGCCTGTATCAGCTCAATCCAGAGCCATCCACAAGCAGCAGTCGCCAAATGGAACATCATTTTGCATTTTTTAAAGTTACTAACACAGAATAAAGAGAGAACTGGGATAGCTATTTCGAATTTCTTAACTCTCTTCAGCCACACTTACTCTTCTGAGATTCGAACCTGGGCTATATTCATGTTAGGCAGTTGTATTAACCTCTAGGCACAGGCTCTTTCTCACTTTGTCAGCTATATAAGGAGAGAGAAAGGGGGAGGAGATTTTACCTTGAATGTGCACCCTGTTATCCCAAATATGGGAGAAAGGAATCTTCTTTCTTTTCTTTTCTTTTCATTTTCCTATATCAGCTCAATCCAGAGCCATCCACAAGCAGCAGTCGCTAACTGCGACATCATTTTGCATTTTTTAAAGTTACTAACAAAGAATAAAGAGAGAACTGGGATAGCTATTTCGAGTTTCTTAACTCTCTTCAACCATACTTACTCTTCTCTGATTCGAACCTGGGCTATATTCATATTAGGCAGTTGTATTAACCTCTAGGCACAGGGTCTTTCTCACTTTGTCAGCTATATCAGGAGAGAGACAGGGGGAGAAGATTTTACCTTGAATGTGCACACTGTCAGCCCAAATATGGGAGAAAGAAATCTTTCTTTTCTTTTCATTTGCCTATATCAGCTCAATCCAGAACAATCCACAAGCAGCAGTCGCCAACTGCGACATTATTTTGCATTTTTTTAGGTTGCTAACAAAGAATAAAGAGAAGAACTGGGATAGCTATTTCGAGTTTCTTAACTGTCTTCAGCCAGCCTTACTCTTCTGAGATTCGATCCTGGACTATATGCATGCTAGGCAGTTGTATTAACCTATAAGCTACAGACACTTTCTCACTTTGTCAGCTATATCAGGAGAGAGAAAGGGGGAGGAGATTTTACCTTGAATGTGCACCCTGTTATCCCAAATATGGGAGAAAGGAATCTTCTTTCTTTTCTTTTCTTTTCATTTTCCTGTATCAGCTCAATCCAGAGCCATCCACAAGCAGCAGTCGCTAACTGCGACATCATTTTGCATTTTTAAACTTACTAACAAAGAATAAAGAGAGAACTGGGATAGCTATTTCGAGTTTCTTAACTCTCTTCAACCACACTTACTCTTCTCAGATTCGAACCTAGGCTATATTCATATTAGGCAGTTGTATTAACCTCTAGGCACAGGGTCTTTCTCACTTTGTCAGCTACATCAGGAGAGAGACAGGGGGAGAAGATTTTACCTTGAATGTGCACACTGTCAGCCCAAATATGGGAGAAAGAAATCTTTCTTTTCTTTTCATTTTCCTATATCAGCTCAATCCAGAACAATCCACAAGCAGCAGTCGCTAACTGCGACATCATTTTGCATTTCTTTAAGTTGCTCACAAAGAATAAAGAGAGAACTGGATAGCTATTTCGAGTTTCTTAACTCTCTTCAGCAACACTTACTCTTCTGAGATTCGAACCTGTGCTATATTCATTTTAGGCAGTTGTATTAACCTCTAGGCACAGGCTCTTTCTCACTTTGTCAGCTATATCAGGAGAGAGAAAGGGGGAGGAGATTTTACCTTGAATGTGCACCCTGTCAGCCCAAATATGGGAGAAAGAAATCTTCTTTCTTTTCTTTTCTTTTCTTTTGCCTCTATCAGGTCAATCCACAGCCATCCACAAGCAGCAATAAACAACTGCGACATCATTTTGCATTGTTTTAGGTTGCTAACACAGAATAAAGAGTAGAACTGGGATACCTATTTCGAGTTTCTTAACTCTCCTCAGCCAGACTTATTCTTCTGAGATTCGAACCTGGATTATATGCATGCTAGGCAGTTGTATTAACCTCTAAGGCACAGACACTTTCTCACTTTGTCAGCTGTATCAGGAGAGAGACCGGGAGGGGATTTTACCTTGAATGTGCACCCTGTCAGCCCAAATATGAGAGAAAGAAATCTTCTTTCTTTCCTTTTCTTTTCTTTTGCCTGTATCAGCTCAATCCAGAGCCATCCACAAGAAGCAGTCGCCCACTGGAACATCATTTTGCATTTTTTAAAGTTACTAACAAAGAATAAAGAGAGAACTGGGATAGCTATTTCGAATTTCTTAACTCTCTTCAGCCACACTTACTCTTTTGAGATTTGAACCTGGGCTATATGCATGCGAGGCAGTTGTATTAACCTCGAAGGCACAGACACTTTCTCACTTTGTCAGCTATCTCAGGAGAGAGACAGAGGGAGGAGATTTTATCTTGAATGTGCACCCTGTCAGCCCAAATATGAGAGAAAGAAATCTTCTTTCTTTTCTTTTTTTTCTTTCGCCTGTAACAACTCAATCCAGAGCCATCCACAAGCAGCAGTCGCCAACTGTGACATCATTTTGCATTTTGTAAAGTTACTAACAAAGAATAAAGACAGAACTGGGATAGCTATTTCGAGTTTCTTAACTCTCTTCAGCCAGACTTATTCTTCTGAGATTCGAACCTGGACTATGTGCATGCTAGGCAGTTGTATTAACCTCTAAGGCACAGACACTTTCTCTCTTTGTCAGCTATATCAGGAGAGAGACAGGGAGGACATTTTACCTTGAATGTGCACCCTGTCAGCCCAAATATGGAAGAAAGAAATCTTCTTTGTTTTCTTTTCTTTTCTTTTTCCTGTATGAGCTCAATCCAGAGCCTTCCACAAGCAGCAGTCACCAACTGCGACATCATTTTGCATTTTTTAGGTTGCTAACAAGAATAAAGAGAGAACTGGGATAGCTATTTCGAGTTTCTTAACTCTCTTCAGCAAGACTTATACTTCTGAAATTCGAACCAGTGCTATATGCATGTTAGGCAGTTGTATACACCTCCACGGCACAGGCTCTTTCTCCCTTTGTCAGCTATATCAGGAGAGAGACAAGGGGAGGAAATTTTACCTTGAATGTGCACCCTGTCAGCCCAAATATGGGAGAAAGAATCTTCTTTCTTTTGTTTTCTTTTGCCTGTATCAGCTCAATCCAGAACCATACACAATCAGCAGTCGCTAACTGTGAAATCATTCTGAATTTTTTAAAGTTACTAACAAAGAATAAAGAGAGAACTGGGATCGCTATTTCGAGTTTCTTAACTCTCTTCAGCCAGACTTACTCTTCTGAGATTTGAACCTGGGCTATATGCATGTTAGGCAGTTGTATTAACCTCTAGGCACAGGCTCTTTCACACTTTGCAAGCTATATCAGGAGAGAGACAGGGGGAGAAGATTTTACCTTGAATGTGCGCCCTGTCCGTCCAAATATGGGAGAAAGAAATCTTCTTTCTTTTCTTTTCATTTTCCTACATCAGCTCAATCCAGAACAATCCACAAGCATCAGTCGCTAACTGCGACATCATTTTGCGTTTTTTTAGGTCGCTAACAAAGAATAAAGACAGAACTGGGATAGCTATTTCGAGTTTCTTAACTCTCTTCAACCACAGTTACTCTTCTCAGATTCGAACCTGGCCTATATTCATGTTAGGCAGTTATATTAATCTCTAGGCACAGGCTCTTTCTCACTTTATCACCTATATCAGGAGAGAGACAAGGGGAGGAGGTTTTACCTTGAATGTGCACCCTCTGAGCCAAAATATGGGAGAAAGTAATCTTCTTTCTTTTCTTTTCTTTTCTTTTCTTTTGTCTGTATCAGGTCAATCCAGAGCCATCCACAAGCAGCAGTCGCCAACTGCGACATTATTTTGCATTTTTTTAGGTTGCTAACAAAGAATAAAGAGAAGAACTGGGATAGCTATTTCAAGTTTCTTAACTCTCTTCAACCACACTTACTCTTCTCAGATACGAACCTGGACTATATTCATGTTAGGCAGTTGTATTAACCTATAAGCCACAGACACTTTCTCACTTTGTCAGCTATATCAGGAGAGAGACAGGGAGGAGATTTTACTTTGAATGTGCACCGTGTCAGCCGAAATATGGGGGAAAGAAATCTTCTTTCTTTTCTTTTCTTTTTCCTCTATCAGCTCAATCCAAAGCCTTCCACAAGCAGCAGTCGCCAACTGGAACATCATTTTGCATTTTTTAAGTTGCTCACAAAGAATAAAGAGAGAACTGGGATAGCTATTTCAAGTTTCTTAACTCTCTTCAACCACACTTACTCTTCTCAGATACGAACCTGGGCTATATTCAGGTTAGGCAGTTGTATTAACCTCTAGACTACAGGCTCTTTCTCACTTTTTCAGCTATATCAGGAGAGAGACAAGGGGAGGAGATTTTACCTTGAATGTGAAACCTGTCAGCCCAAATATGGGAGAAAGAAATTTTCTTTCTTTTCTTTTCTTTTTCCTGTATCAGCTCAATCCAGAGCCATCCACAAGCAGCAGTCGCCAACTGGAACATCATTTTGCATTTTTTAAAGTTACTAACACAGAATAAAGAGAGAACTGGGATAGCTATTTCGAATTTCTTAACTCTCTTCAGCCACACTTACTCTTCTGAGATTCGAACCTGGGCTATATTCATGTTAGGCAGTTGTATTAACCTCTACGCACAGGCTCTTTCTCACTTTGTCAGCTATATCAGGAGAGATAAAGGGGGAGGAGATTTTACCTTGAATGTGCACCCTGTTATCCCAAATATGGGAGAAAGAAATCTTCTTTCTTTTCTTTTCTTTTCATTTTCCTGTATCAGCTCAATCCAGAGCCATCCACAAGCAGCAGTCGCTAACTGCGACATCATTTTGCATTTTTTTAGGTTGCTAACAAAGAATAAAGAGAGAATTGGGATAGCTATTTCGAGTTTCTTAACTCTCTTTAGCCAGACTTATACTTCTGAAGTTCGAACCTGGGCTATATGCATGTTAGGCAGTTGTATTAACCTCCAGGCCACAGGCTCTTTCTCACTTTGTCAGCTATATCAGGAGAGAGACAGCAGTAGAAGATTTTACCTTGAATGTGCACCCTGTCAGCCCAAATATGGGAGAAAGAAACCTTCTTTCTTTTCTTTTCTTTTTCCTGTATCAGCTCAATCCAGAGGCATCCACAAGCAGCAGTCACCAACTGTGACATCATTTTGCATTTTTTAAAGTTACTAACAAAGAATAAAGAGAGAACTGGGATAGCTATTTCGAGTTTCTTAACTCTCTTCAACCACACTTACTCTTCTCAGATTCGAACCGGGGCTATATTCATGTTAGGCAGTTGTATTAACCTCTAGGCACAGGGTCTTTCTCACTTTGTCAGCTACATCAGGAGAGAGACAGGGGGAGAAGATTTTACCTTGAATGTGCACACTGTCAGCCCAAATATGGGAGAAAGAAATCTTTCTTTTCTTTTCATTTTCCTATATCAGCTCAATCCAGAACAATCCACAAGCAGCAGTCGCTAACTGCGACATCAATTTGCATTTCTTTAGGTTGCTAACAAAGAATAAAGACAGAACTGGGATAACTATTTCGAGTTTCTTAACTCTCTTCAACCACAGTTACTCTTCTCAGATTCGAACCTGGCCTATATTCATGTTAGGCAGTTGTATTAACCTCGAGGCACAGGCTCTTTCTCACTTTATCACCTATATCAGGAGAGAGACAAGGGGAGGAGGTTTTACCTTGAATGTGCACCCTGTGAGCCCAAATATGGGAGAAAGTAATCTTCTTTCTTTTCTTTTCTTTTCTTTTGCCTGTATCAGCTCAATCCAGAGCCATCCACAAGCAGCAGTCGCTAACTGAGACATCATTTTGCATTTTTTAAAGTTACTAACAAAGAATAAAGAGAGAACTGGGATAGCTATTTCGAGTTTCTTAACTCTCTTCAACCACAGTTACTCTTCTCAGATTCGAACCTGGGCTATATTCATGTTGGGCAGTTGTATTAACCTCCAGGCACAGGCTCTTTCTCACTTTGTCACCTATATCAGGAGAGAGACAAGGGGAGGAGATTTTACCTTGAATGTGCACCCTGTGAGCCCAAATATGGGAGAAAGAAATCTTCTTTCTTTTCTTTTCTTTTCTTTTCTTTTGCCTGTATCAGCTCAATCCAGAGCTATCCACAAGCAGCAGTCGTCAACTGGAACATCATTTTGCATTTTTCAAAGTTACTAACAAAGAATAAAGAGAGAACTGGGTTTAGCTATTTCCAATTTCTTAACTCTCTTCAGCCACACTTACTCTTCTGAGATTCGAACCTGGGCTATGTGCACGTTAGGCAATAGTATTAACCTCTAGGTAACAGGCTCTTTCTCACTTTGTCAGCTATATCAGGAAAGAGACAGGAGGAGGAGATTTTACCATGAATGTGAACCCTGTCAATCCAAATATGGGAGAAAGAAATCTTCTTTCTTTTCTTTTCTTTTGCCTGTACCAGCTCAATCCAGATCCATCCACTAGCAGCAGTCGCCAACTGCGACATTATTTTGCATTTTTTTAGGTTGCTAACAAAGAATAAAGAGAAGAACTGGGATAGCTATTTCGAGTTTCTTAACTCTCTTCAGCCAGCCTTACTCTTCTGAGATTCAAACCTGGACTATATGCATTCTAGGCAGTTGTATTAACCTCTAAGCCACAGACACATTCTCACTTTGTCAGCTATATGAGGAGAGAGACAGGGAGGAGATTTTACTTTGAATGTGCACCCTGTCAGCCGAAATATGGGGGAAAGAAATCATCTTTCTTTTCTTTTCTTTTCTTTTTCCTCTATCAGCTCAATCCAGAACCATCCATAAGGAGCAGTCGCAAACTGCGACATCATTTTGCATTTCTTTAAGTTGCTCACAAAGAATAAAGAGAGAACTGGGATAGCTATTTCGAGTTTCTTAACTCTCTTCAGCAACACTTACTCTTCTGAGATTCGAACCTGTGCTATATTAATTTTAGGCAGTTGTATTAACCTCTAGGCACAGGCTCTTTCTCACTTTGTCAGCTATATCAGGAGAGAGAAAAAGGGAGGATATTTTACCTTGAATGTGCACCCTGTCAGCCCAAATATGGGAGAAAGAAATCTTCTTTCTTTTCTTTTCTTTTCTTTTGCCTCTATCAGGTCAATCCAGAGCCATCCACAAGCAGCAATAAACAACTGCGACATCATTTTTCATTGTTTTAGGTTGCTAACACAGAATAAAGAGAAGAACTGGGATACCTATTTCGAGTTTCTTAACTCTCCTCAGCCAGACTTATTCGTCTGAGATTCGAACCTGGATTATATGCATGCTAGGCAGTTGTATTAACCTCTAAGGCACAGACACTTTCTCACTTTGTCAGCTGTATCAGGAGAGAGACCGGGAGGGGATTTTACCTTGAATGTGCACCCTGTCAGCCCAAATATGAGAGAAAGAAATCTTCTTTCTTTCCTTTTCTTTTCTTTTGCCTGTATCAGCTCAATCCAGAGCCATCCACAAGAAGCAGTCGCCAACTGGAACATCATTTTGCATTTTTTAAAGTTACTAACAAAGAATAAAGAGAGAACTGGGATAGCTATTTCGAATTTCTTAACTCTCTTCAGCCACACTTACTCTTCTGAGATTTGAACCTGTGCTATATGCATGCTAGGCAGTTGTATTAACCTCGAAGGCACAGACACTTTCTCACTTTGTCAGCTATCTCAGGAGAGAGACAGAGGGAGGAGATTTTATCTTGAATGTGCACCCTGTCAGCCCAAATATGAGAGAAAGAAACCTTCTTTCTTTTCTTTTCATTTTCCTGTATCAGCTCAATCCAGAACCATCCACAAGCAGCAATCGCAAACTGCGACATCATTTTGCATTTTTTTAGGTTGCTAACAAAGAATAAAGATAGAACTGGGATAGCTATTTCGAATTTCTTAACTCTCTTCAGCCACACTTACTCTTCTGAGATTCGAACCTGGGCTATATTCATGTTAGGCAGTTGTATTAACCTCGAGGCACAGGCTCTTTCTCACTTTGTCAGTTATAACAGGAGAGAGAAAGGGGGAGGAGATTTTACCTTGAATGTGCACCCTGTTAGCCCAAATATGGGATAAAGAAATCTTCTTTCTTTTCTTTTCTTTTTCCTTTATCAGCTCAATCCAGAGGCATCCACAAGCAGCAGTCGCCAACTGTGACATCATTTTGCATTTTTTAAAGTTACTAACAAAGAATAAAGAGAGAACTGGGATCGTTATTTGGAGTTTCTTAACTCTCTTCAACCACACTTACTCTTCTGAGTTTCGAACCTGGGCTATATTCATGTTAGGCAGTTGTATTAACCTCTAGGCACAGGCTCTTTCTCACTTTGTCAGTTATATCAGGAGAGAGAAAGGGGGAGGAGATTTTTACCTTGAATGTGCACCCTGTTATCCCAAATATGGGAGAAAGGAATCTTCTTTCTTTTCTTTTCTTTTCATTTTCCTGTATCAGCTCAATCCTGAGCCATCCACAAGCAGCAGTCGCTAACTGCGACATCATTTTGCATTTTTTAAAGTTACTAACAAAGAATAAAGAGAGAACTGGGATAGCTATTTCGAGTTTCTTAACTCTCTTTAACCACACTTACTCTTCTCAGATTCGAACCTGGGCTATATTCATGTTAGGCAGTTGTATTAACCTCTAGGCACAGGGTCTTTCTCACTTTGTCAGCTATATCAGGAGAGAGACAGGGGGAGAAGATTTTACCTTGAATGTTGCACACTGTCAGCCCGAAATATGGGAGAAAGAAATCTTTCTTTCTTTTCTTTTCTTTTCCTATATCGGCAATCGAGAACATCCGCAGCAGCAGTCGCCAACTGCCACATCATTTTGCATTTTTTAAAGTTGCTCACAAAGAATAAAGAGAGATTTGGGATAGCTATTTCGAATTTCTTAACTCTCTTCAGCCACACTTACTCTTCTGAGATTCGAACCTAGGCTATATGCATGTTAGGCAGTTGTATTAACCACTAGACAAAGGCTCTTTCTCACTTTGTCAGCTATAACAGGAGAGAGAAAGGGGGAGGAGATTTTACCTTGAATGTGCACCCTGTTAGCCCAAATATGGGAGAAAGAAATCTTCTTTCTTTTCTTTTCTTTTTCCTTTATCAGCTCAATCCAGAGGCATCCACAAGCAGCAGTCGCCAACTGTGACATCATTTTGCATTTTTAAAAGTTACTAACAAAGAATAAAGAGAGAACTGGGATAGCTATTTCGAGTTTCTTAACTCTCTTCAACCACACTTACTCTTCTGAGTTTCGAACCTGGGCTATATTCATGTTAGGCAGTTGAATTAACCTCTAGGCACAGGCTCTTTCTCACTTTGTCAGTTATATCAGGAGAGAGAAAAGGGGAGGAGATTTTACCTTGAATGTGCACCCTGTTATCCCAAATATGGGAGAAAGGAATCTTCTTTCTTTTCTTTTCATTTTCCTGTATCAGCTCAATCCTGAGCCATCCACAAGCAGCAGTCGCTAACTGCGACATCATTTTGCATTTTTTAAAGTTACTAACAAAGAATAAAGAGAGAACTGGGATAGCTATTTCGAGTTTCTTAACTCTCTTCAACCACACTTACTCTTCTCAGATTCGAACCTGGGATATATTCATGTTAGGCAGTTGTATTAACCTCTAGGCACAGGGTCTTTCTCACTTTGTCAGCTATATCAGGAGAGAGACAGGGGGAGAAGATTTTACCTTGAATGTGCACACTGTCAGCCCAAATATGGGAGAAAGAAATCTTCTTTCTTTTGTTTTCATTTTCCTATATCAGCTCAATCGAGAACAATCCACTAGCAGCAGTCGCTAACTGCGACATCATTTTGCATTTTTTTAGGTTGCTAACAAAGTATAAAGACAGAACTGGGATAGCTATTTCGAGTTTCTTAACTCTCTTCAACCACAGTTACTCTTCTCAGATTCGAACCTGGGCTATATTCATGTTAGGCAGTTGTATTAACCTCTAGGCACAGGCTCTTTCTCACTTTATCACCTATATCAGGAGAGAGACAAGGGGAGGAGGTTTTACCTTGAATGTGCACCCTGTGAGCCCAAATATGGGAGAAAGTAATCTTTCTTTTCTTTTCTTTTCTTTTGCTTGTATCAGCTCAATCCAGAGCCATTCACAAGCAGCAGTCGCCAACTGTGACATCATTTTGCATTTTTTAAAGTTACTAACAAAGAATAAAGAGAGAACTGGGATAGCTATTTCAAGTTTCTTAACTCTCTTCAGCCACACTTACTCTTCTGAGTTTCGAACCTGGGCTATATTCATGTTAGGCAGTTGTATTAACCTCTAGGCACAGGCTCTTTCTCACTTTGTCAGTTATATCAGGAGAGAGAAAGGGGGAGGAGATTTTACCTTGAATGTGCACCCTGTTATCCCAAATATGGGAGAAAGGAATCTTCTTTCTTTTCTTTTCTTTTCATTTTCCTGTATCAGCTCAATCCTGAGCCATCCACAAGCAGCAGTCGCTAACTGCGACATCATTTTGCATTTTTTAAAGTTACTAACAAAGAATAAAGAGAGAACTGGGATAGCTATTTCGAGTTTCTTAACTCTCTTCAACCACACTGACTCTTCTCAGATTCGAACCTGGGCTATATTCATGTTAGGCAGTTGTATTAACCTCTAGGCACAGGGTCTTTCTCACTTTGTCAGCTATATCAGGAGAAAGACAGAGGGACGAGATTTTATCTTGAATGTGCACACTGTCAGCCCAAATATGGGAGAAAGAAATCTTCTTTCTTTTCTTTTCTTTTCATTTTCCTGTATCAGCTCAATCCAGAACCATCCATAAGGAGCAGTCGCAAACTGCGACATCATTTTGCATTTCTTTAAGTTGCTCACAAAGAATAAAGAGAGAACTGGGATACCTATTTCGAGTTTCTTAACTGTCTTCAGCAACACTTACTCTTCTCAGATTCGAACCTGTGCTATATTCATGTTAGGCAGTTGTATTAACCTCTAGGCACAGGCTCTTTCTCACTTTGTCAGCTATATCAGGAGAGAGAAAGGGGGAGGAGATTTTACCTTGAATGTGCACCCTGTCAGCCCAAATATGGGAGAAAGAAATCTTCTTTCTTTTTTTTTTCTTTTCTTTTGCCTGTATCAGCTCAATCCAGA
>NW_024098893.1:0-17316 GCF_016545835.1 Crotalus tigris
ACACATGTTTGTTCGGGTTCCTCAACCTGTGAGCAACCTGAGTATATCCATGCATTTCGAATTTGAGGTCAGTTTCACATTTTGAGTTTTCGTCCTTATTTGGGTTATTTGCAAACAAATGTGATATTGGCCCAGACCTACCTTTTGAAGGAAAGGTCACATACGGAAAACACATATTTGTTCGGGTTCCTCAACCTGTGCGCAACATGAGTATATGCATGCATTTCGAATTTGAGGTCAGTTTCACATTTTGAGTTTTCATGCTTAATTGGGTTATTTGCCAACAAATGTGATATTGGCCCAGGCCTACCTTTTGAAGGAAAGGTCAGATACGGAAAAGACATGTTTTTTCGGGTTCCCCAAACTGTGGGAACCTGAGTTTATGCATACATTTCGAATTTGAGGTCAGTTTCACATTTTGAGTTTTCGTCCTAAATTGGCTTATTTGCCAACAATTGAGATATTGGCCCAGTGGGCCTACCTTTTGAACGCAAGGTCCGATACGGAAAACACATGTTTTTTCGGGTTGCCCAACCTGTGGGCAACCTGAGTATATCCATACATTGCGAATTTGAGGTCAGTTTCACATTTTTAGTTTTCATCCTAAATTGGCTTATTTGCCAACAATTAAGATATTGGCCCAGGCCTACCTTTTGAACGAAAGGTCCGATACGGAAAACACATGTTTTTTCGGGTTGCCCAATCTGTGGGGAACGTGAGCATATGCATACATTTCGAATTTGAGGTCAGTTTCACATTTTGAGTTTCATGTTTAATTGGCTTATTTGCCAACAATTGTGGTATTGGCCCAGACCTACCTTTTGAAGGAAAGGTCACATACCGAAAACACATGTTTTTTCGGGTTCCCCAACCTGTGGGGAACCTGAGTTTATGCATACATTTCGAATTTGAGGTCAGTTTCACATTTTGAGTTTTCGTCCTTATTTGGGTTATTTGCGAACAATTGTGATATTGGCCCAGGCCTACCTTTTGAAGGAAAGGTCAGATACAGAAAACACATGTTTGTTCGGGTTCCTCAACCTGTGAGCAACCTGAGTATATGCATGCATTTCGAATCTGAGGTCAGTTTCACATTTTGAGTTTTCATGCTTAATTGGTTTATTTGCCAACAAATGTGATATTGGCCCAGGCCTACCTTTTGAAGGAAAGGTCAGATACGGAAAACACATTTTTTTTTCGGTTTGCCCAACCTGTGGGGAACCTGAGCATATGCATACATTTCGAATTTGAAGTCAGTTTCACATTTTGAGTTTTCATGCTTAATTGGCCATTTGCCAAAAAATGCGATATAGGCCCAGGCCTAGCTTTTGAAGGAAAGGTCGGATACTGAAAATACACGTTTTTTCGGGATCCCCAACCTGTGGGAACCTGAGTATATGCATACATTGCGAATTTGAGGTCAGTTTCACATTTTTAGTTTTCATCCTAAATTGGCTTATTTGCTAACGATTGAGATATTGGCCCAGGCCTACCTTTTGAACGAAAGGTCCGATACGGAAAACACATGTTTTTTCGGATTGCCCAACCTGTGGGGAACCTGAGCATATGCATACATTTTGAATTTAGGTCAGTTTCACATTTTGAGTTTTCATCCTAAATTGGCTTATTTGCCAACAATTAAGATATTGGCCCAGGCCTACCTTTTGAACGAAAGGTCCGATATGGAAAACACATGTTTTTTCGGGTTCCCCAACCTGTGGGGAACCTGAGCATATGCATACATTTCGAATTTGAGGTCAGTTTCACATTTTTTCATGTTTAATTGGCTTATTTGCCAACATTTGTGATATTGGCCCAGGCTACCTTTTGAAGGAAAGGTCAGATACGGAAAATACACTTTTTTTCGGGTTCCCCAACCTGTGGGGAACTTGAGTTTATGCATACATTTCGAATTTGAGGTCAGTTTCACATATTTAGTTTTCATTCTAAATTGGCTTATTTCCTAACGATTGAGATATTGGCCCAGGCCTACCTTTTGAACGAAAGGTCCGATACGGAAAGCAAATGCTTTTTCGGGTTGCCCAACCTGTGGGGACCCTGAGCATATGCATACATTTCGAATTTGAGGTCAGTTTCACATTTTCAGTTTTCATGCTTAATTGGCTTATTTGCTAACAATTGAGATATTATCCCAGGCCTAACTTTTGAGCGAAAGATCCAATACGGAAAACACATGTTTTTTCGGTTGCCAGTCCTGTGGGGACCCTGAGCATATGCATACATTTCGAATTTGAGGTCAGTTTCACATTTTGAGTTTTCATGGTTAATTGGCCATTTGCCAACAATTGTGATATTGGCACAGGCCTACCTTTTGAAGGACAGGTCAGATACGGAAAACACATATTTTTTCCGGTTCCCCAACCTGTGGGGAACCTGAGTTTATGCATACATTTCGAATTTGAGGTCAGTTTCACATTTTGAGTTTTCATCCTTATTTGGGTTATTTGCGAAGAAATGTGATATTGGCCCAGGCCTACCTTTTGAAGGAAAGGTCAGATACGGAAAACACATGTTTTTTCGGGTTCCTCAACCTGTGGGCAACCTGAGTATATGTATGCATTCGAATTTGAGGTCAGTTTCACATTTTGAGTTTTCGTCCTTATTTGGGTTATTTGCAAACAAATGTGATATTGGCCCAGACCTACCTTTTGAACGAAAGGTCAGATACGGAAAACACATATTTGTTCGGGTTCCTCAACCTGTGCGCAACATGAGTATATGCTTGCATTTCGAATTTGAGGTCAGTTTCACATTTTGAGTTTTCATGCTTAATTGGGTTATTTGCCAACAAATGTGATATTGGCCCAGGCCTACCTTTTGAAGGAAAGGTCAGATACGGAAAACACATGTTTTTTCGGGTTCCCCAACCTGTGGGGAACCTGAGTATATGCATACATTTCGAATTTGAGGTCAGTTTCACATTTTGAGTTTTTATCCTCATTTGGGTTATTTGCCAAAAAATGCGATATAGGCCCAGGCCTAGCTTTTGAACGAAAGGTCGGATACTGAAAATACACGTTTTTTCGGGTTCCCCAACATGTGGGGAACCTGAGTTTATGCATACAGTTCGAATTTGAGGTCAGTTTCACATTTTTAGTTTTCATCCTAAATTGGCTTATTTGCTAACGATTGAGATATTGGCCCAGGCCTACCTTTTGAACGAAAGGTCCGATACGGAAAACACATGTTTTTTCGGGTTGCCCACCCTGTGGGAAACCTGAGCATATGCATACATTTCGAATTTGAGGTCAGTTTCACATTTTTAGTTTTCATCCTAAATTGGCTTATTTGCCAACAATTGAGATATTGGCCCAGGCCTACCTTTTCAACGAAAGGTCCGATACGGAAAACACATGTTTTTTCGGGTTCCCCAACCTGTGGGGAACCTGAGCATATGGATACATTTCGAATTTGAGGTCAGTTTCACATTTTGAGTTTTCATGTTTAATTGGCTTATTTGCCAACAATTGTGATATTGGCCCGGCCTACCTTTTGAAGGAAAGGTCAGATACAGAAAACACATGTTTGTTCGGGTTCCTCAATCTGTGAGCAACCTGAGTATATGCATGCATTTCGAATTTGAGGTCAGTTTCACATTTTGAGTTTTCGTCCTTATTTGGGTTATTTGCAAACAAATGTGATATTGGCCCAGACCTACCTTTTGAAGGAAAGGTCACATACGGAAAACACATATTTGTTCGGGTTCCTCAACCTGTGTGCAACATGAGTATATGCATGCATTTCGAATTTGAGGTCAGTTTCACATTTTGAGTTTTCATGCTTAATTGGGTTATTTGCCAACAAATGTGATATTGGCCCAGGCCTACCTTTTGAAGGAAAGGTCAGATACGGAAAAGACATGTTTTTTCGGGTTCCCCAAACTGTGGGAACCTGAGTTTATGCATACATTTGGAATTTGAGGTCAGTTTCACATTTTGAGTTTTCGTCCTAAATTGGCTTATTTGCCAACAATTGAGATATTGGCCCAGTGGGCCTACCTTTTGAACGAAAGGTCCGATACGGAAAACACATGTTTTTTCGGGTTGCCCAACCTGTGGGCAACCTGAGTATATCCATACATTGCGAATTTGAGGTCAGTTTCACATTTTTAGTTTTCATCCTAAATTGGCTTATTTGCCAACAATTAAGATATTGGCCCAGGCCTACCTTTTGAACGAAAGGTCCGATACGGAAAACACATGTTTTTTCGGGTTGCCCAATCTGTGGGGAACGTGAGCATATGCATACATTTCGAATTTGAGGTCAGTTTCACATTTTGAGTTTCATGTTTAATTGGCTTATTTGCCAACAATTGTGGTATTGGCCCAGACCTACCTTTTGAAGGAAAGGTCACATACCGAAAACACATGTTTTTTCGGGTTCCCCAACCTGTGGGGAACCTGAGTTTATGCATACATTTCGAATTTGAGGTCAGTTTCACATTTTGAGTTTTCATGCTTAATTGGCTTATTTGCCACAATTGTGATATTGGCCGAGGCCTACCTTTTGAAGGAAAGGTCAGATACAGAAAACATGTTTTTTCGGGTTCCCCAACCTGTGGGGAACCTGAGTATATGCATACATTTCGAATTTGAGGTCAGTTTCACATTTTGAGTTGTCATGCTTAATTGGCTATTTGCCAACAATTGTGATATTGCCCCAGGCCTATCTTTTGAAAGAAAGATTGGATATGGAAAACACATGTTTTTTCGGGTTCCCCAACCCGTGGGCAACCTGAGTATATGCATACATTTCGAATTTGAGGTCAGTTTCACATTTTGAGTTTTCATGCTTAATTGGCCATTTGCCAAAAAATGCGATATAGGCCCAGGCCTAGCTTTTGAAGGAAAGGTCGATTACTGAAAATACACGTTTTTTCGGGATCCCCAACCTGTGGGAACCTGAGTATATGCATACATTGCGAATTTGAGGTCAGTTTCACATTTTTAGTTTTCATCCTAAATTGGCTTATTTGCTAACGATTGAGATATTGGCCCAGGCCTACCTTTTGAACGAAAGGTCCGATACGGAAAACACATTTTTTTTCGGATTGCCCAACCTGTGGGGAACCTGAGCATATGCATACATTTTGAATTTAGGTCAGTTTCACATTTTGAGTTTTCATCCTAAATTGGCTTATTTGCCAACAATTAAGATATTGGCCCAGGCCTACCTTTTGAACGAAAGGTCCGATACGGAAAACACTTGTTTTTTCGGGTTCCCCAACCTGTGGGGAACCTGAGCATATGCATACATTTCGAATTTGAGGTCAGTTTCACATTTTTTCATGTTTAATTGTCTTATTTGCCAACATTTGTGATATTGGCCCAGGCCTACCTTTTGAAGGAAAGGTCAGATACGGAAAATACACTTTTTTTCGGGTTCCCCAACCTGTGGGGAACTTGAGTTTATGCATACATTTCGAATTTGAGGTCAGTTTCACATATTTAGTTTTCATTCTAAATTGGCTTATTTCCTAACGATTGAGATATTGGCCCAGGCCTACCTTTTGAACGAAAGGTCCGATACGGAAAGCAAATGCTTTTTCGGGTTGCCCAACCTGTGGGGACCCTGAGCATATGCATACATTTCGAATTTGAGGTCAGTTTCACATTTTCAGTTTTCATGCTTAATTGGCTTATTTGCTAACAATTGAGATATTATCCCAGGCCTAACTTTTGAGCGAAAGATCCAATACGGAAAACACATGTTTTTTCGGTTGCCAGTCCTGTGGGGACCCTGAGCATATGCATACATTTCGAATTTGAGGTCAGTTTCACATTTTGAGTTTTCATGGTTAATTGGCCATTTGCCAACAATTGTGATATTGGCACAGGCCTACCTTTTGAAGGAAAGGTCAGATACGGAAAACACATATTTTTTCCGGTTCCCCAACCTGTGGGGAACCTGAGTTTATGCATACATTTCGAATTTGAGGTCAGTTTCACATTTTGAGTTTTCATCCTTATTTGGGTTATTTGCGAAGAAATGTGATATTGGCCCAGGCCTACCTTTTGAAGGAAAGGTCAGATACGGAAAACACATGTTTTTTCGGGTTCCTCAACCTGTGGGCAAACTGAGTATATGTATGCATTTCGAATTTGAGGTCAGTTTCACATTTTGAGTTTTCGTCCTTATTTGGGTTATTTGCAAACAAATGTGATATTGGCCCAGACCTACCTTTTGAACGAAAGGTCAGATACGGAAAACACATATTTGTTCGGGTTCCTCAACCTGTGCGCAACATGAGTATATGCATGCATTTCGAATTTGAGGTCAGTTTCACATTTTGAGTTTTCATGCTTAATTGGGTTATTTGCCAACAAATGTGATATTGGCCCAGGCCTACCTTTTGAAGGAAAGGTCAGATACGGAAAACACATGTTTTTTTCGGGTTCCACAAACTGTGGGGAAACTGAGTATATGCATACATTTCGAATTTGAGGTCAGTTTCACATTTTGAGTTTTCATGCTTAATTGGCCATTTGCCAAAAAATGCGATATAGGCCCAGGCCTAGCTTTTGAAGGAAAGGTCGGATACTGAAAATACACGTTTTTTCGGGTTCCCCAACCTGTGGGGTACCTGAGCTTATGCATACATTTCGAATTTGAGGTCAGTTTCACATTTTGAGTTTTCATGTTTTATTGGCTTATTTGCCAACAATTGTGATATTGGCCCAGGCCTACCTTTTGAAGGAAAGGTCAGATACGGAAAACACATGTTTTTTCGGGTTCCCCAACCTGTGGGGAACCTGAGTATATGCATACATTTCGACTTTGAGGTCAGTTTCACATTTTGAGTTTTCATGCTTAATTGGCTATTTGCCAACAATTGTGATATTAGCGCAGGCCTACCTTTTGAAGGAAAGGTCAGATACGGAAAACACATGTTTTTTCGGGTTCCCCAACCTGTGGGGAACCTGAGCATATGGATACATTTCGAATTTGAGGTCAGTTTCACATTTTGAGTTTTCATGTTTAATTGGCTTATTTGCCAACAATTGTGATATTAGCCCGGCCTACCTTTTGAAGGAAAGGTCAGATACAGAAAACACATGTTTGTTCGGGTTCCTCAACCTGTGAGCAACCTGAGTATATCCATGCATTTCGAATTTGAGGTCAGTTTCACATTTTGAGTTTTCGTCCTTATTTGGGTTATTTGCAAACAAATGTGATATTGGCCCAGACCTACCTTTTTTGAAGGAAAGGTCACTAACGGAAAACACATATTTGTTTCGGTTTCCTCACCTGTGCGCACATGAGTATATGCATTCATTTCGAATTTGAGGTCGTTTCACATTTTGAGTTTTCATGCTTAATTGGGTTATTTGCCAACAAATGTGATATTGGCCCAGGCCTACCTTTTGAAGGAAAGGTCTGATACGGAAAAGACATGTTTTTTCGGGTTCCCCAAACTGTGGGAACCTGAGTTTATGCATACATTGCGAATTTGAGGTCAGTTTCACATTTTTAGTTTTCATCCTAAATTGGCTTATTTGCCAACAATTAAGATATTGGCCCAGGCCTACCTTTTGAAGGAAAGGTCAGATACGGAAAACACATGATTTTTTGGGTTCCCCAAACTGTGGGGAACCTGAGTATATGCATACATTTCGAATTTGAGGTCAGTTTCACATTTAGATTTTTCATGCTTAATTGGCCATTTGCCAACAATTGTGATATTGGCCCAGGCCTACCTTTTGAAGGAAAGGTCAGATACGGAACACAGATGTTTTTTTGGGTTCCCCAAACAGTGGGGAACCTGAGTATATGCATACATTGCGAATTTGAGGTCAGTTTCACATTTAGAGTTTTCATGCTTAATTGGCCATTTGCCAACAATTGTGATATTGGCCCAGGCCTAACTTTTAATGGAAAGGTCAGATACGGAAAACACATGTTTTTTTGGGTTCCCCAACCTGTGGGCAACCTGAGTATATGCATACATTGCGAATTTGAGGTGAGTTTCACATTTTGAGTTTTCATGCTTATTTGCCAACAATTGTGATATTGGCCCAGGCCTACCTTTTGAAGGAAAGGTCAGATACGGAAAACACTTGTTTTTTCGGGTTCCCCAAACTGTGGGAAACCTGAGTATATGCATACATTGCGAATTTGAGGTCAGTTTCACATTTAGATTTTTCATGCTTAATTGGCCATTTGCCAACAATTGTGATATTGGCCCAGGCCTACCTTTTGAAGGAAAGGTTGGATACGGAAAACACATGTTTTTTTGGGTTGCCCAACCTGTGGGGAACGTGAGTATATGCATACATTTGGAATTTGAGGTCAGTTTCACATTTTGAGTTTTCATGCTAAATTGGCCATTTGGCAACAATTGTGATAGTGGTCCAGGCCTACCTTTTGATGGAAAGGTCAGATACGGAAAACACATGTTTTTTCAGGTTCCCCAACCTGTGGGCAACCTGAGTATATGCATACATTTCGAATTTCATGGGGTCAGTTTCCATTTTGAGTTTTCATGCTTATTTGCCAACAATTGTGATATTGGCCCAGGCCTACCTTTTGAAGGAAAGGTTGGATACGGAAAACACATGTTTTTTCGGGTTCCCCAACCTTTGGGCAACCTGAGTATATGCATACATTGCGAATTTGAGGTCAGTTTCACAGTTTGAGTTTTCATCCTGATTTGGGTTATTTGCGAACAAATGTAATATTGGCCCAGTCCTACCTTTTGAAGGAAAGTTAGGATACGGACACACATGTTTTTTTGGTTCCCCAAACTGTGGGAACCTGAGTATATGCATACATTTCGAATTTGAGGGTCAGTTTCACACATTTGATTTTTCATGCTTAATTGGCCATTTGCCATAATTGTGATATTGGCCCAGGCCTAACTTTTAATGGAAAGGTCAGATACGGAAAACACATGTTTTTTTGGGTTCCCCAACCTGTGGGCAACCTGAGTATATGCATACATTGCGAATTTGAGGTCACTTTCACATTTTGAGTTTTCATGCTTAAATGCTTTTTTGCCAACAATTGTGATACGGGCCGACGCCTACCTTTTGATGGAAAAGTCAGATACGGAAAACACATGTTTTTTCGGGTTCCCCAACCTGTGGGCAACCTGAGTATATGCATACATTGCGAATTTCAGGTCAGTTTCACATTTTGAGTTTTCGTGCTTATTTTCCAACAATTGTGATATTGGCCCAGACCTACGTTTTGAAGGAAAGGTCAGATACGGAAAATACACTTTTTTTCGGGTTCCCCAACCTGTGGGGAACTTGAGTTTATGCATACATTTCGAATTTGAGGTCAGTTTCACATATTTAGTTTTCATTCTAAATTGGCTTATTTCCTAACGATTGAGATATTGGCCCAGGCCTACCTTTTGAACGAAAGGTCCGATACGGAAACCACATGCTTTTTCGGGTTGCCCAACCTGTGGGGAACCTGAGCATATGCATACATTTCGAATTTGAGTCAGTTTCACACTTTTCAGTTTTCATGCTTAATTGGCTTATTTTGCTAACAATTGAGATATTATCCAGGCCTCAAATTTTGAGCGAAAGACCAATACGGAAAACACATGTTTTTTTTTCGTTGCCAGTCCTGTGGGGACCCTGAGCATATGCATACATTTCGAATTTGAGTCCGTTTTCACATTTTGAGTTTTCATCCTTATTTGGGTTATTTGCGAAGAAATGTGATATTGGCCCAGGCCTACCTTTTGAAGGAAAGGTCAGATACGGAAAACACATGTTTTTTCGGGTTCCTCAACCTGTGGGCAACCTGAGTATATGTATGCATTTCGAATTTGAGGTCAGTTTCACATTTTGAGTTTTCTTCCTTATTTGGGTTATTTGCAAACAAATGTGATATTGGCCCAGACTGGCCGACGCCTACCTTTTGATGGAAAAGTCAGATACGGAAAACACATGTTTTTTCGGGTTCCCCAACCTGTGGGCAACCTGAGTATATGCATACATTGCGAATTTCAGGTCAGTTTCACATTTTGAGTTTTCGTGCTTATTTTCCAACAATTGTGATATTGGCCCAGACCTACGTTTTGAACGAAAGGTCAGATACGGAAAACACATATTTGTTCGGGTTCCTCAACCTGTGCGCAACATGAGTATATGCATGCATTTCGAATTTGAGGTCAGTTTCACATTTTGAGTTTTCATGCTTAATTGGGTTATTTGCCAACAAATGTGATATTGGCCCAGGCCTACCTTTTGAAGGAAAGGTCAGATACGGAAAACACATGTTTTTTCGGGTTCCCCAACCTGTGGGGAACCTGAGTATATGCATACATTTCGAATTTGAGGTCAGTTTCACATTTTGAGTTTTTATCCTCATTTGGGTTATTTGCCAAAAAATGCGATATAGGCCCAGGCCTAGCTTTTGAACGAAAGGTCGGATACTGAAAATACACGTTTTTTCGGGTTCCCCAACATGTGGGGAACCTGAGTTTATGCATACATTTCGAATTTGAGGTCAGTTTCACATTTTTAGTTTTCATCCTAAATTGGCTTATTTGCTAACGATTGAGATATTGGCCCAGGCCTACCTTTTGAACGAAAGGTCCGATACGGAAAACACATGTTTTTTCGGGTTGCCCAACCTGTGGGAAACCTGAGCATATGCATACATTTCGAATTTGAGGTCAGTTTCACATTTTTAGTTTTCATCCTAAATTGGCTTATTTGCCAACAATTGAGATATTGGCCCAGGCCTACCTTTTGAACGAAAGGTCCGATACGGAAAACACATGTTTTTTCGGGTTCCCCAACCTGTGGGGAACCTGAGCATATGGATACATTTCGAATTTGAGGTCAGTTTCACATTTTGAGTTTTCATGTTTAATTGGCTTATTTGCCAACAATTGTGATATTGGCCCGGCCTACCTTTTGAAGGAAAGGTCAGATACAGAAAACACATGTTTGTTCGGGTTCCTCAATCTGTGAGCAACCTGAGTATATGCATGCATTTCGAATTTGAGGTCAGTTTCACATTTTGAGTTTTCGTCCTTATTTGGGTTATTTGCAAACAAATGTGATATTGGCCCAGACCTACCTTTTGAAGGAAAGGTCACATACGGAAAACACATATTTGTTCGGGTTCCTCAACCTGTGCGCAACAGGAGTATATGCATGCATTTCGAATTTGAGGTCAGTTTCACATTTTGAGTTTTCATGCTTAATTGGGTTATTTGCCAACAAATGTGATATTGGCCCAGGCCTACCTTTTGAAGGAAAGGTCTGATACGGAAAAGACATGTTTTTTCGGGTTCCCCAAACTGTGGGAACCTGAGTTTATGCATACATTTCGAATTTGAGGTCAGTTTCACTTTTTGAGTTTTCATCCTAAATTGGCTTATTTGCCAACAATTGAGATATTGGCCCAGTGGGCCTACCTTTTGAACGCAAGGTCCGATACGGAAAACACATGTTTTTTCGGGTTGCCCAACCTGTGGGCAACCTGAGTATATCCATACATTGCGAATTTGAGGTCAGTTTCACATTTTTAGTTTTCATCCTAAATTGGCTTATTTGCCAACAATTAAGATATTGGCCCAGGCCTACCTTTTGAAGGAAAGGTCAGATACGGAACACAGATGTTTTTTTGGGTTCCCCAAACGGTGGGGAACCTGAGTATATGCATACATTGCGAATTTGAGGTCAGTTTCACATTTAGAGTTTTCATGCTTAATTGGCCATTTGCCAACAATTGTGATATTGGCCCAGGCCTAACTTTTAATGGAAAGGTCAGATACGGAAAACACATGTTTTTTGGGTCCCAACCTGGGGGGGCCCCAACCTGAGTATATGCATACATTGCGAATTTGAGGTCAGTTTCACATTTTGAGTTTTCATGCTTATTTGCCAACAATTGTGATATGGCCCAGGCTACCTTTTGAAGGAAAGGTCAGATACGGAAAACACTGTTTTTTCAGGGTCCCCAAACTGTGGGGAAACCTGAGTATATGCATACATTGCGAAATTTGAGGTAAGTTTCAATTTAGATTTTTCATGCGTAATGGCCATTTGCCAACAATTGTGATATTGGCCCAGGACTCCCTTTTGAAGGAAAGTTGGATACGGAAAACACATGTTTTTTCGGGTTCCCCAATCTGTGGGCAACCTGAGTATATGCATACATTGCGAATTGCAGGTCAGTTTCACATTTTCAGTTTTCATGCTTAATTGGCTTATTTGCCAACAATTGTGATATTAGCGCAGGCCTACCTTTTGAAGGAAAGGTCAGATACGGAAAACACATGTTTTTTCGGGTTCCCCAACCTTTGGGCAACCTGAGTATATGCATACGTTGCGAATTTGAGGTCAGTTTCACATTTTCAGTTTTCATGCTTAATTGGCTTATTTGCCAACAATTGTGATATTAGCGCAGGCCTACCTTTTGAAGGAAAGGTCAGATACGGAAAAAACATGTTTTTTCGGGTTCCCCAATCTGTGGGCAACCTGAGTATATGCATACATTGCGAATTTCAGGTCAGTTTCACATTTTGAGTTTTCATGCTTAATTGGCTTATTCGCCAATAATTGTGATATTAGCGCAGGCCTACCTTTTGAAGGGAAAGGTCAGAGATACGGAAAAAACATGTTTTTTGTGGGTTCCAAAACTGTGGGGAACCCTGAGTATATGCATACAGTTGCGAATTGAGTCAGTTTCACATTTAGAGTTTTCATGCTTTAAGGGCCGTTGCCAATAATTGTGATATTGGCCCAGGCCTACCTTTTGAAGGAAAGGTTGATACGGACAACACAGTTTTTCGGGTTCCCAACCTGTGGGCACCGGAGTATTAGCATACATTGGAATTTGAGGTCACTTTACATTTTGGAGTGTCATGCTAAATGCTTTTTTGCCAACATTGTGATACTGCCGACGCCTACATGTGATGGAAAGTCAGATACGGAACAACACATGGGTTTTCGGGGTCCCCCAACCTGTGGGCAACCTGAGTAATGCATAACATTGCGAATTCAGGTCAGTTTCACATTTTGAGTTTTTCGTGCTTTAATTTCCAACAAAATTGGGATATGGCCCAGACTAAGTTTTTTGAACGAAAGGTCAGATACGGAAAACACATATTTGTTCGGGTTCCTCAACCTGTGCGCAACATGAGTATATGCATGCATTTCGAATTTGAGGTCAGTTTCACATTTTGAGTTTTCATGCTTAATTGGGTTATTTGCCAACAAATGTGATATTGGCCCAGGCCTACCTTTTGAAGGAAAGGTCAGATACGGAAAACACATGTTTTTTTCGGGTTCCACAAACTGTGGGGAAACTGAGTATATGCATACATTTCGAATTTGAGGTCAGTTTCACATTTTGAGTTTTCATGCTTAATTGGCCATTTGCCAAAAAATGCGATATAGGCCCAGGCCTAGCTTTTGAAGGAAAGGTCGGATACTGAAAATACACGTTTTTTCGGGTTCCCCAACCTGTGGGGTACCTGAGCTTATGCATACATTTCGAATTTGAGGTCAGTTTCACATTTTGAGTTTTCATGTTTTATTGGCTTATTTGCCAACAATTGTGATATTGGCCCAGGCCTACCTTTTGAAGGAAAGGTCAGATACGGAAAACACATGTTTTTTCGGGTTCCCCAACCTGTGGGGAACCTGAGTATATGCATACATTTCGACTTTGAGGTCAGTTTCACATTTTGAGTTTTCATGCTTAATTGGCTATTTGCCAACAATTGTGATATTAGCGCAGGCCTACCTTTTGAAGGAAAGGTCAGATACGGAAAACACATGTTTTTTCGGGTTCCCCAACCTGTGGGGAACCTGAGCATATGGATACATTTCGAATTTGAGGTCAGTTTCACATTTTGAGTTTTCATGTTTAATTGGCTTATTTGCCAACAATTGTGATATTAGCCCGGCCTACCTTTTGAAGGAAAGGTCAGATACAGAAAACACATGTTTGTTCGGGTTCCTCAACCTGTGAGCAACCTGAGTATATCCATGCATTTCGAATTTGAGGTCAGTTTCACATTTTGAGTTTTCGTCCTTATTTGGGTTATTTGCAAACAAATGTGATATTGGCCCAGACCTACCTTTTGAACGAAAGGTCAGATACGGAAAACACATATTTGTTCGGGTTCCTCAACCTGTGCGCAACATGAGTATATGCTTGCATTTCGAATTTGAGGTCAGTTTCACATTTTGAGTTTTCATGCTTAATTGGGTTATTTGCCAACAAATGTGATATTGGCCCAGGCCTACCTTTTGAAGGAAAGGTCAGATACGGAAAACACATGTTTTTTCGAGTTCCCCAACCTGTGGGGAACCTGAGTATATGCATACATTTCGAATTTGAGGTCAGTTTCACATTTTGAGTTTTCATCCTAAATTGGCTTATTTGCAAACAATTGAGATATTGGCCCAGTGGGCCTACCTTTTGAACGCAAGGTCCGATACGGAAAACACATGTTTTTTCGGGTTGCCCAACCTGTGGGCAACCTGAGTATATCCATACATTGCGAATGTGAGGTCAGTTTCACATTTTTAGTTTTCATCCTAAATGGCTTATTTGCCAACAATAAGATATTGGCCCAGGCTCCCTTTGAAGGAAAGGTCAGAGACGGAACACAAGATGTTTTTTTGGGTTCCCCAAACGGTGGGGAACTGCGTATATGCATATACATGCGAATTTGAGGTCAAGTTCACATTTAGAGTTTTCATGCTTAATTGGCCATGCCAAACAATTGGATATTGCCCAGAGCCAACTTCTAATGAAAGTCAGATACGGAAAACACATGTTTTTTGGGTGCCCAACCCGCGTGGGCAACATGAGTATATGAATACATTTGCGAAATTGAGGTCAGTTTCACATTTGAGTTTCCTGCTTATTTGCCAACAATTGTGATATTGGCCCAGGCCACCTTTTGAAGGAAAGGTTCAGATACGGAAAACATTGTTTTTTCGGGTTCAACCAACATGTGGATCCTGAGTATATGCATACATTTCGAATTTGAGGTCAGTTTCACATTTTGAGTTTTCATGCTTAATTGGCTATTTGCCAACAATTGTGATATTGCCCCAGGCCTATCTTTTGAAAGAAAGATTGGATATGGAAAACACATGTTTTTTCGGGTTCCACAACCTGTGGGCAACCTGAGTATATGCATACATTTCGAATTTGAGGTCAGTTTCACATTTTGAGTTTTCATGCTTAATTGGCTATTTGCCAACAATTGTGATATGGCCCAGGCCTACCTTTTGATGGAAAGGTCATATACGGAAAACACATGTTTTTTCGGCTTCCCCAATCTGTGGGCAACCTGAGTATATGCATCCATTTCGAATTTGAGGTCAGTTTCACATTTTCAGTTTTCAGCTTTATTGCCAACATTGTGATATGCCCAGGCCTACCTTTGAAGGAAAGGTCAGATACGGAAAACACATGTTTCTTCGGCTTCCCCAACCTGTGGGGAACCTGAGTATATGCATACATTTCGAATTTGAAGTCAGTTTCACATTTTGAGTTTTCATGCTTAATTGGCCATTTGACAACAATTGTGATATTTGCCCAGGCCTACCTTTTGAAGGAAAGGTCAGATACGGAAAACACATGTTTTTTCGGGTTCCCCAACCTGTGGGGAACCTGAGTATATACATACATTTCGAATTTGAGGTCAGTTTCACATTTTGAGTTTTCACCCTTAATTGGCTTATTTGCCAACAATTGAGATATTGGCCCAGGCCTACCTTTTGAAGGAAAGGTCAGATACGGAAAACACATGTTTTTTCGGGTTCCCCAATCTGTGGGCAACCTGCGTATATGCATACATTGCGAATTTCAGGTCAGTTTCACATTTTGAGTTTTCATGCTTTATTGGCTTATTTGCCAACAATTGTGATATTAGCGCAGGCCTACCTTTTGAAGGAAAGGTCAGATACGGAAAACACATGTTTTTTTCGGGTTCCCCAATCTGTGGGCAACCTGAGTATATGCATACATTGCGAATTTCAGGTCAGTTTCACATTTTGAGTTTTCGTGCTTATTTTCCAACAATTGTGATATTGGCCCAGACCTACGTTTTGAAGGAAAGGTCAGATACGGAAAACACATGTTTTTTCGGGTTCCCCAAACTGTGGGAAAACTGAGTATATGCATACATTTCGAATTTGAGGTCAGCTTCACATTTTGAGTTTTCATCCTTATTTGCAAACATATGCGATATAGGCCCAAGCCTACGTTTTGAAGGAAAGGTTGGATACGGAAAAAAAATGTTTTTTTCGGGTTGCCCAACCTGTGGGGAACCTGAGTATATGCATACATTTCGAATTTGAGGTCAGTTTCACATTTTGAGTTTTCATGCTAAATTGGCCATTTGCCAACAATTGTGATATTGGCCCAGGCCTACTTTTGAAGGAAAGGTCAGATACGGAAAACTCATGTTTTTTCGGGTTCCCCAACCTGTGGGGAACCTGAGTATATGAATACATTTCGAATTTGAGGTCAGTTTCACATTTTGAGTTTCATGCTTATTTTGCCAACAATTGTGGATATTGCCAGGACACCTTTTGAAGGAAAGGTTGGATTTTTACGGGGAAAAACACATGTTTTTTCGGGTCCCAACTTTGGGCAAAACCTGAGTATATGCATACATTTCGAATTTGAGTTCAGTTTCACATTTTGAGTTTTCATGCTTAATTGGCTTATTTGCCAACAATTGTGATATTAGCGCAGGCCTACCTTGTGAAGGAAAGGTCAGATACGGAAAACACATGTTTTTTCGGGTTCCCCAATCTGTGGGCAACCTGAGTATATGCATACATTTCGAATTTGAGGTCAGTTTCACATTTAGATTTTTCATGCTTAATTGGCCATTTGCCAATAATTGTGATATTGGCCCAGGCCTACCTTTTGAAGGAAAGGTTGGATACGGAAAACACATGTTTTTTCGGGTTCCCCAACCTGTGGGCAACCTGAGTATATGCATACATTGCGAATTTGAGGTCACTTTCACATTTTGAGTTTTCATGCTTAAATGCTTTTTTGCCAACAATTGTGATACTGGCCGACGCCTACCTTTTGATGGAAAAGTCAGATACGGAAAACACATGTTTTTTCGGGTTCCCCAACCTGTGGGCAACCTGAGTATATGCATACATTGCGAATTTCAGGTCAGTTTCACATTTTGAGTTTTCGTGCTTATTTTCCAACAATTGTGATTTTGGCCCAGACCTACGTTTTGAAGGAAAGGTCAGATACGGAAAACACATGTTTTTTCGGGTTCCCCAACCTGTGGGAAACCTGAGTATATGCATACATTTCGAATTTGAG
>NW_024098894.1:0-4237 GCF_016545835.1 Crotalus tigris
GAAGGAAATTCCTGATGCCGGGGTCAGGGATTTTTGTGCTCCGGAGGTGAAAATTTTTTTTCAACCAAACGTATAAACGGACATCCGATTGGGATTCGGGGTTAAATTTCATGCATAAAAATGGTGCTTTTTGTAGTTTTTAAAAATTGAGCCATTTTGGTGTCCAGGGAAGGAAATTCCTGATGCCGGGGTCAGGGATTTTTGTGCTCCGGAGGTGAAATTTTTTTTTTTCAACCAAATGTATAAACGGACTTCAGATTGGGATTCGGGGTTAAATTTCATGCATAAAAATGGTGCTTTTTGTAGTTTTTAAAAATGGAGCCATTTTGGTGTCCAGGGAAGGAAATTCCTGATGCCAGGGTCAGGAATTTTTGTGCTCCGGAGGTGAAATTTTTTTTTTCAACCAAATGTATAAACTGACGTCAGATTGGGATTCGGGGTTAAATTTCATGCATAAAACTGGTGCTTGTTGTAGTTTTTGAAAATTGAGCCATTTTGGTGTCCAGGGAAGGAAATTCCTGATGCCGGGGTCAGGGATTTTTGTGCTCCGGAGGTGAAATTTTTTTTTTCAAACAAATGTATAAACGGACGTCAGATTGGGATTCGGGGTTAAATTTCATGCATAAAAATGGTGCTTTTTGTAGTTTTTGAAAATTGAGCCATTTTGGTGTCCAGGGAAGGAAATTCCTGATGCCGGGGTCAGTGATTTTTGTGCTCCGGAGGTGAAATTTTTTTTTTCAACCAAATGTATAAACGGATGTCAGATTGGGATTCGGGGTTAAATTTCATGCATAAAAATGGTGCTTTTTCTAGTTTTTAAAAATTGAGCCATTTTGGTGTCCAGGGAAGTTAATTCCTGATGCCCGGGTCAGGGATTTTTGTGCTCCGGAGGTGAAATTTTTTTTTTCAACCAAATGTATAAACGGACGTCAGATAGGGATTCGGGGTTAAATTTCATGCATAAAAATGGTGCTTTTTGTAGTTTTTAAAAATTGAGCCATTTTGTGTCCAGGGAAGGAAATTCATGATGCCGGGGTCAGGGATTTTTGTGCTCCGGAGGTGAAATTTTTTTTTTCAACCAAATGTATAAACGGCCGTCAGATTGGGATTCGGGGTTAAATTTCATGCATAAGAATGGTGCTTTTTGTAGTTTTTGAAAATTGAGCCATTTTGGTGTCCAGGGAAGGAAATTCCTGATGCCGGGGTCAGGGATTTTTGTGCTCCGGAGGTGAAATTTTTTTTTCAACCAAATGTATAAACGGATGTCACATTGGGATTCGGGGTTAAATTTCATGCATAAAAATGGTGCTTTTTTTAGTTTTAATAAACTGACCTATTTTGGTGTCGAGGGAAGGAAATTCCTGATGCCGGGTTCAGGGATTTTTGTGCTCCGGAGGTGAAATTTTTTTTTCAACCAAATGTATAAACGGACGTCAGATTGGGATTCGGGGTAAATTTCATGCATAAAAATGGTGCTTTTTGTAGTTTTTAAAAATTGAGCCATTTTGGTGTCCAGGGAAGGAAATTCCTGATGCCTAGGTCAGGGATTTTTATGCTACGGAGGTGAAATTTTTTTTTGACCCAAATGTATAAACGGACATCAGAATGGGATTCGGGGTTAAATTTCAAGCTTAAAAATGGTGCTTTTTGTAGTTTTTAAAAACTGAGCCATTTTGGTGTCGAGGAAAGGAAATTCCTGATGCCGGGGTCAGGGATTTTTGTGCTCTGGAAGTGAAATTTTTTTTTTCAACCAAATGTATAAACAGACGTCAGATTGGGATTCGGGGTTAAATTTCATGCATAAAAATGGCGCTTTTTGTAGTTTTTAAAAATTGAGCCATTTTGGTGTCCAGGGAAGGAAATTCCTGGTGCCGGGGTCAGGGATTTTTGTGCTCCGGAGGTGAATTTTTTCTTTCAACCAAATGTATAAACGGACGTCAGATTGGGATTCGGGGTTAAATTTCATGCATAAAAATGGTGCTTTTTGTAGTTTTTAAAAACTGAGCCATTTTGGTGTTGAGGGAAGGAAATTCCTGATGCCGGGGTCAGGGATTTTTGTGTTCCAGAGGTGAAATTTTGGTTTTCAACCAAATGTATAAACGGACGTCAGATTGGGATTCGGGGTTAAATTTCATGCATAAAAATGGTGCTTTTTGTAGTTTTTAAAAATTGAGCCATTTTGGTGTCCAGGGAAGGAAATTCCTGATGCCGAGGTCAGGGATTTTTATGCTACGGAGGTGAAATTTTTTTTTGACCCAAATGTATAAACGGACATCAGAATGGGATTCGGGGTTAAATTTCAAGCTTAAAAATGGTGCTTTTTGTAGTTTTTAAAAATTGAGCCATTTTGGTGTCCAGGGAAGGAAATTCCTGATGCCGTGGTCAGGGATTTTTGTGCTCCGGAGGTGAAAAATTTTTTTTGACCCAAATGTATAAACGGAATTCAGAATGGGATTCAGGGTTAAATTTCAAGCTTAAAAATGGTGCTTTTTGTAGTTTTTAAAAATTGAGCCATTTTGGTTTCCAGGGAAGGAAATTCCTGATGCCGGGGTCAGGGATTTTTGTGCTCCGGAGGTGAAATTTTTTTTTTCAACCAAATGTATAAACGGATGTCAGATTGGGATTCCGGGTTAAATTTCATGCATAAAAATGGTGCTTTTTGTAGTTTTTAAAAACTGAGCCATTTTGGTGTCGAGGGAAGGAAATTCCTGATGCCGGGGTCAGGGATTTTTGTGCTCCGGAGGTGAAATTTTGGTTTTCAACCAAATGTATAAACGGATGTCAGATTGGGATTCGGGGTTAAATTTCATGGATAAAAATGGTGCTTTTTGTAGTTTTTAAAAATTGAGCCATTTTGGTGTCCAGGAAAGGAAATTCCTGATGCCGGAGTCAGGGATTTTTGTGCTCCGGAGGTGAAAATTTTTTTTTTTGACCCAAATGTATAAACGGTACATCAGAATGGGATTCGAGGGTTGAATTTCAAGCTTAAAATGGTGCTTTTTGTCAGTTTTTTAAATTGACCATTTGGGTGTCCAGGGAAGGAAATTCCTGATGCCGGGGTCAGGGATTTTTGTGCTCCGGAGGTGAAATTTTTTTTTTCAACCAAATGTATAAACGGACGTCAGATTGGGATTCGGGGTTAAATTTCATGCATAAAAATGGTGCTTTTTGTTGTTTTTTAAAATTGAGCCATTTTGGTGTCCAGGGAAGGAAATTCCTGATGCCGGGGTCAGGGATTTTTGTGCTCCGGAGGTGAATTTTTTTTTTCAACCAAATGTATAAACGGACGTCAGATTGGGATTTGGGGTTAAATTTCATGCATAAAAATGGTGCTTTTTCTAGTTTTTAAAAATTGAGCCATTTTGGTGTCCAGGGAAGGAAATTCCTGATGCCGGGGTCAGGGACTTTTGTGCTCCGGAGGTGAAATTTTTTTTTTCAACCAAATGTATAAACGGACGTCAGATTGGGATTCGGGGTTAAATTTCATGCATAAAAATGGTGCTTTTTGTAGTTTTAAAAAACTGACCCATTTTGTTGTCGAGGGAAGGAAATTCCTGATGCCGGGGTCAGGGATTTTTGTGCTCCGGAGGTGAAATTTTTTTTTTCAACCAAATGTATAAACGGACGTCAGATTGGGATTTGAGGTTAAATTTCATGCATAAAAATGGTGCTTTTTCTAGTTTTTAAAAATTGAGCCATTTTGGTGTCCAGGGACGGAAATTCCTGATGCCGGGGTCAGATTTTTGTGCTCTCCGGAGGGAAAATTTTTTTTTTCAACCAATATGTATAAACGACTTCAGATTAGTATCATGATTAATTTCATTCATAAAAATGGTGCTTTTTGTAGTTTTTCAAAATTGAGCCATTTTTGGTGTCCAGGGCAATGGAAATTCCTGATTGCGGGGTCGGGATTTTTGTGCTCCCCGCCCGGTGGTGAAATTTTTTTTTGACCCAAAAGTAGAAACGACATCAGATTGGGATTCGGGGTTAAATTTCATGCATAAAAAGGGTGCTTTTTGTAGTTTTTAAAAATTGAGCCATTTTGGTGTCCAGGGAAGGAAATTCCTGATGCCTGGGTCAGGGATTTTTGTGCTCCGGAGGTGATTTTTTTTTTTCAACCAAATGTATAAACGGACATCAGATTGGGATTCGGGGTTAAATTTCATGCATAAAAATGGTGCTTTTTGTAGTTTTTAAAAATTGAGCCATTTTGGTGTCCAGGGAAAGAAATTCCTGA
>NW_024098895.1:0-5973 GCF_016545835.1 Crotalus tigris
TCTAGGAGTTCAAGGTGACGTAACCTTAACCCTAAGTGGAATTATCCTCTAATGGGATTTTCCCATGTATTTTACCAGGAAACATAGAAAGGGCAGCCTAGAAAAGTAAGTGCTCTCCTAACCATACCGAAGCACTCCGAGATTGTTGGTGATGTCCATTTTGCTGTAGGAGTTCATGGTGACGTAACACTAACCCTAAGTGGAATTTTCCTCCAATGGGATTTTCCCATGTTTTTACCAAGAAACATAGATAAGGCAGCCTAGAAAAGTCAGTGCCCTCCTAACCATACCCAAGCACTCCGAGTTTGTTGGCGATGTCCATTTTGCTCTGGAGTTCAAGGTGACGTAACCCTAACCCTAAGTGGAATTTTCCTCCAATGGGATTTTCCCATGTATTTTACAAGGAAACATACATAGGGCAGCCTAGAAAGCTCAGTGCCATCCTAACCATACCCAAGTACTCTGAGTTTGTTGGCGATGTCCATTTTGCTCTACGAGTTCATGGTGATGTAACTAAAAACCTAAGTGTAATTTTCCTCCAATGGGATTTTCCCATGTATTTTACCAGGAAACAGATAGGGCAGCCTAGAAAAGTCAGTGCCCTCCTAACCATACCCAAGCACTTTGAGTTCGTTGGCGATTTCCATTTTGCTCTAGAAGTTCAAGGTGACGTAAGCCTAACCCTGAGTGGAATTTTCCGCCAATGGGATTTTCCCATGTATTTTACCAGGAAACATAGAAAGGGCAGCCTATAAAAGTCAGTGCCCTCCTAACCATACCCAAGCACTCTGAGTTTGTTGGCGATGTCCATTTTGCTCTAGGAGTTCATGGTGACGTAACCCTAACCCTAAGTGGAATTTTCCTCCAATGGGATTTTCCCATGTATTTTACCAGGAAAAATAAGATAGGGCAGCCTAGAAAGGTCAGTGCTCTCCTAACCATACCCAAGCACATCCGAGTTCGTTGGCGATGTCCATTTTGCTCTAGGAGTTCATGGTGACGTAACCCTAACCCTAAGTGGAATTTTTCTCCAATGGGATTTTCCCATGTATTTTACCAGGAAACATACATAGGGCAGCCTATAAAAGTCAGTGCCCTCCTAACCATACCCAAGCACTCTGAGTTTGTTGGCAATGTCCATTTTGCTCAAGGAGTTCATGGTGACGTAACCCTAACCCTAAGTGGAATTTTCCTCCAATGGGTTTTTTCCATGTATTTTACCAGGAAATATACATAGGGCAGCCTATAAAAGTCAGTGCCGTCCTAACCATACCCAAGCACTCCGAGCTTCTTGGCAATGTCCATTTTGCTCAAGGAGGTCATGGTGACGTAAACCTAACCCTAAGTGGAATTTTCCTCCAATGGGATTTTCCCATGTATTTTACCAGGAAACATACATAGGACAGCCTATAAAAGTCAGTGCCCTCCTAACCATACCCAAGCACTCTGAGTTTGTTGGCGATGTCCATTTTGCTCCAGGAGTTCATGGTGACGTAACCCTTACCATAAGTGGAATTTTCCTCCAATGGGATTTTCCCATGTATTTTACCAGGAAACATACATAGGGCAGCCTAGAAAAGTCAGTGCCCTCCTAACCATACCCAAGCACTTTGAGTTTGTTGGCGATGTCCATTTTGCTCTAGGAGTTCGTGGTGATGTAACCCTAACCCTAAGTGGAATTATCCTCTAATGGGATTTTCCCATGTATTTTACCAGGAAACATAGAAAGGGCAGCCAAGAAAAGTAAGTGCTCTCCTAACCATACCCAAGCACTCCGAGTTTTTGGGCGATGTCCATTTTGCTCTGGAGTTCAAGGTGACGTAACCCTAACCCTAAGTGGAATTTTCCTCCAATGGGATTTTCTCATGTATTTTACCAAGAAACATACATAGGGCAGCCTAACAAAGTCAGTGCCCTCCTAACCATAACCAAGCACACCGAGTTTGTTGGTGATGTCCATTTTGCTCTAGGAGTTCATGGTGATGTAACCCTAACCCTAAGTGGAATTTTCCTCCAATGGGATTTTCCCATGTATTTTACCAGGAAACATACATAGGGCAGCCTAGAAAGGTCAGTGCCATCCTAACCATACCCAAGCACTCTGAGTTTATTGGCAATGTCCATTTTGCTCTAGGAGTTCATGTTGACGTAACCCTAACCCTAAGTGGAATTTTCCTCCAATGGGATTTTCTCATGTATTTTACCAGGAAGCATACATAGGGCAGCCTAGAAAAGTCAGTGCCCTCATAACCATACCCAAGCACTCCGAGTTTGTTGGCGATGTCCATTTTGCTCTACAGTTCAAGGTGACGTAACCGTAACCCTAAGTGGAATTTTCCTCCAATGGGATTTTCCCATGTATTTTACCAGGAAACATACATAGGGCAGCCTAGAAAAGACAGTGCTCTCCTAACCATACCCAAGCACTCCGAGTTTGTTGGTGATGTCCATTTTGCTCTAATGAGAGTTCATGTGACGTAACCTAACCCTAATGAATTTTTCCTCCAATGGGATTTCCCTGTATTTGAACCAAAAACTAGATAAGGCAACTAGAAAGTCAGTGCCTCCTAACCATACCCAGCACTTTGAGTTTGTTGGCGATGTCCATTTTTGGCTCTAGGGTTCGTGTTGATTTACCCTAACCCTAATTGGAATTTCCTCCAGTGTGATGTTCCATGTATTTTACAGGAAACATAATAGGCGATCCTAGAAAGTGCAGTGCCCGCCTAACCATACCAGCCTCCGAGTTTGTTGGAATGCCATTTGCTCTAGGAGTTCAGTGCCGGAACGTAACCCAGTGTAATTATCCTCTATGGATGTTCCCATGTATTTTACCAGGAAACTAGAAAGGGCAGCCTATAAAAAGTAAGTGGCTCTCCTAACCATACCCAAGCACTCCGAGTTTGTTGGCGATGTCCATTTTGCTCTGGAGTTCAAGGTGACGTAACCCTAACCCTAAGTGGAATTTTCCTCCAATGGGATTTTCTCATGTATTTTACCAAGAAACATACATAGGGCAGCCTAAAAAAGTCAGTGCCCTCCTAACCATAACCAACCACACCGAGTTTGTTGGTGATGTCCATTTTGCTCTAGGAGTTCATGGTGACGTAACCCTAACCCTAAGTGGAATTTTCCTCCAATGGGATTTTCCCATGTTTTTACCAAGAAACATAGATAAGGCAGCCTAGAAAAGTCAGTGCCCTCCTAACCATACCCAAGCACTCCGAGTTTGTTGGCGATGTCCATTTTGCTCTGGAGTTCAAGGTGACGTAACCCTAACCCTAAGTGGAATTTTCCTCCAATGGGATTTTCCCATGTATTTTACAAGGAAACATACATAGGGCAGCCTAGAAAAGTCAGTGCCCTCCTAACCATACCGAAGCACTCCAGGTTTGTTGTCAATGTTCATTTTGCTCTAGGAGTTCCGGTGATGTAACCCGAACCCTAAGTGGAAATTTTCCTCCATGGATTTTCCCGTTCTTTTTACCAGGAAACTACGTAGGGCAGCCTAGAAAGGATCAGTGCCATCCTAACCATACCCAAACCTCTGAGTTTGTTTGCGATGTCCAGTTTTGCTCCATGAGTGTTCATGGTGACGTAACCCTAACCCTAGTGGAATTTTCCTCCAATGGGATTTTTCTCATGTATTTTACCAGGAAACATAGAAAGGGCAGCCTAGAAAAGTCAGTGCCCTCATAACCATACCCAAGCACTCCGAGTTTGTTGGCGATGTCCATTTTGCTCTAGAGTTCAAGGTGACGTAACCGTAACCCTAAGTGGAATTTGCCTCCAATGGGATTTTCCCATGTATTTTACCAGGAAACATACATAGGGCAGCCTAGAAAGGTCAGTGCCGTCCTAACCATACCCAAGAACTCCGAGTTTGTTGGCAATGTCCACTTTGCTCAAGGAGTTCATGGTGACGTAACCCTAACCCTAAGTGGAATTTTCCTCCAATGGGATTTTCCCATGTATTTTACCAGGAAACATACATAGGGCAGCATAGAAAGGTCAGTGCCGTCCTAACCATACCCAAGCACTCCCAGTTTGTTGACGATGTCCATTTTGCTCTCGGAGTTCATGGTGACGTAACCCTAACCCTAAGTGGAATTTTCCTCCAATGGGATTTTCCCATGTATTTTACCAGGAAACATAGAAAGGGCAGCCTAGAAAAGTAAGTGCTCTCCTAACCATACCGAAGCACTCCGAGATTGTTGGTGATGTCCATTTTGCTGTAGGAGTTCATGGTGACGTAACCCTAACCCTAAGTGGAATTTTCCTCCAATGGGATTTTCCCATGTTTTTACCAGGAAACATACATAGGGCAGCCTAGAAAAGTCAGTGCCCTCCTAACCATACCCAAGCACTTTGAGTTTGTTGGCGATGTCCATTTTGCTCTAGGAGTTCGTGGTGATGTAACCCTAACCCTAATTGGAATTTTCCTCCAATGTGATTTTCCCATGTATTTTACCAGGAAACATAGATAGGGCAGCCTAGAAAAGTCAGTGCCCTCCTAACCATACCCAAGCACTCCGAGTTTGTTGGAGATGTCCATTTTGCTCTATGAGTTCATGGTGACCTAACCCTAACCCTAAGTGGAATTTTCCTCCAATGGGATTTTCCCATGTATTTTACCAGGAAACGTAGATAGCGCACCAAGATAAGTAAGTGCTCTCCTAACCATACCCAAGCACTCCGAGTTTTTTGGCGATGTCCATTTTGCTCTGGAGTTCAAGGTGACGTAACCCTAACCCTAAGTGGAATTTTCCTCCAATGGGATTTTCTCATGTATTTTACCAAGAAACATACATAGGGCAGCCTAACAAAGTCTGTGCCCTCCTAACCATAACCAAGCACACCGAGTTTGTTGGTGATGTCCATTTTGCTCTAGGAGTTCATGGTGATGTAACCCTAACCCTAAGTGGAATTTTCCTCCAATGGGATTTTCCCATGTATTTTACCAGGAAACATACATAGGGCAGCCTAGAAAGGTCAGTGCCATCCTAACCATACCCAAGCACTCTGAGTTTATTGGCAATGTCCATTTTGCTCTAGGAGTTCATGTTGACGTAACCCTAACCCTAAGTGGAATTTTCCTCCAATGGGATTTTCTCATGTATTTTACCAGGAAGCATACATAGGGCAGCCTAGAAAAGTCAGTGCCCTCATAACCATACCCAAGCACTCCGAGTTTGTTGGCGATGTCCATTTTGCTCTGCAGTTCAAGGTGACGTAACCGTAACCCTAAGTGGAATTTTCCTCCAATGGGATTTTCCCATGTATTTTACCAGGAAACATACATAGGGCAGCCTAGAAAAGACAGTGCTCTCCTAACCATACCCAAGCACTCCGAGTTTGTTGGTGATGTCCATTTTGCTCTAGGAGTTCATGGTGACGTAAACCTAACCCTAAGTGGAATTTTCCTCCAATGGGATTTTCCCATGTATTTAACCAAAAACATAGATAAGGCAACCTAGAAAATTCAGTGCCCTCCTAACCATACCCAAGGACTTTGAGTTTGTTGGCGATGTCCATTTTGCTCTAGGAGTTCGTGGTGATGTAACCCTAACCCTAATTGGAATTTTCCTCCAATGTGATTTTCCCATGTATTTTACCAGGAAACATATATAGGGAAGCCTAGAAAAGTCAGTGCCCTCCTAACCATACCCAAGCACTCCGAGTTTGTTGGAGATGTCCATTTTGCTCTAGGAGTTCAAGGTGACGTAACCTTAACCCTAAGTGGAATTATCCTCTAATGGGATTTTCCCATGTATTTTACCAGGAAACATAGAAAGGGCAGCCTAGAAAAGTAAGTGCTCTCCTAACCATACCGAAGCACTCCGAGATTGTTGGTGATGTCCATTTTGCTGTAGGAGTTCATGGTGACGTAACACTAACCCTAAGTGGAATTTTCCTCCAATGGGATTTTCCCATGTTTTTACCAAGAAACATAGATAAGGCAGCCTAGAAAAG
>NW_024098896.1:0-2062 GCF_016545835.1 Crotalus tigris
CATTCTAGGGGAAATGATGTGGGAGTCTGCTTACGTGTGGTAAACAGTCCCAGCAGAGGCTTATGGTCAGTGAAGACCGTGAAATGCCTGCCATATAGAAAATCGTGGAATTTTTTAATTCCAGCAACAACAGCCAGAGCCTCCCTGTCTATCTGAGCGTAGTTGCACTCAGCAGAAGACAATGTTCTGGAGTAATATGCAACAGGAACCTGAGTTTCCATCAGACCTGAGGTGGCTCAGGACAGCTCCAACCCCGTAGGGGGATGCTTCAACAAGCGATTCAACACAGGAAGACTGTACTCTTGAAATTGCAAGAACACTGCTGTTAGAATGACAATGGCCTTTAACTGTTTCATTAACAAGCAAGCCTCATTGTGCTTGGACCACAGCCCACAGCTTGTTTGTCTAGTAGCCTGTGAAGAGGCGCAGCTACAACTGTCTTTATGGGGAAGAAAAGATTTAGAAATTCAGGAGGCCTAAGAAGGCCTGAAGTTATCGGCGGCCCTTAGACTTTGGCCTGGGTGCTTGAATAAGCAGTTTAGTTTGATCACAGGATGAATCCCAGCACATCAATTTTGAAATCCCAGAAATTCAGTAAATGCCCCCGATTCTTGCATTTGTACTTTTCTGAGCTTGAGGCCTGATTCCCTGACAATTTACAAGGACAGCCCTAAGCCTTTCAGCTAGAATGTGTGTGGAGTCTCCTGCAATCAAGACATCGTCAAAGTAGGGGCAGACCCCTTGTATACCTCGTAGTGTGTTTTCCATAACGCTTTGGAAAATCCCAGGAGCGACATTCACTCCAAACTGTAGCCTTTTTACTTTAAAGGCACCCCTGTGGGTCACAATGGTCTGAGCTATGGCAGCATCATCATCAACAGGCAGCTGTTGATATTCTTGAGCTAGGTCAAGCTTTGCAAAAACACGCCCCCCCTTGAGACGGAAGGCCAAGGGATGTACTGACACAGGAACAGATAGGCATGTTTGCTGCAATGGCCTTATTAGGATTGTTCATTTGTGATCAGCACAAAGCGAATGTCCCCATTTGCCTTTAGAGGCGTGACAATGGTGGTCTCCATATTGCGTGGAATCAGCAGGTTCTAGGATTCCCCGTTTGGATTAGTTTTGTACTAGTTCAGTGTCCATCTTACTTTTTAAAGCAAAGGGACCCTTCATTGCTTAATCCTAATGGAGTGACAGTGGGGTCCAAGCTTTAAGGACAACAGGTGGTCCTTTGAATGTCCCAGCTGGGGTCTGAAAACATCTGCAAATTCTTTGCAGACTTCCTGTAGGTCGAGTGTTTGTAAACTGTTGAGTCCTGTGACGTGTATCCCCAGGGCCTCAAACCAATCGAGTCCTATGAGACTCGTTCGTTAACACCCTACTACTAATAAGTCTAGTGGACCTTCAAAACTCTTGTATTGCACGTTAAGGGGGCCTCCCCCTTAACACACACTCTTGAATTTTGAAAATCTGTTAACACAATGTCAGAAGGCCTTAACTTGGCCTGAGTTCCACTACCGGAACAAATCTTCCTAAATGTATGCAAGGAGATAATTGAAAAGGCAGACCCTGTTTCTAGTTCCATAGATAATGGAACCCCTTGTAGCTTCACCTTGAGTGACAGCTTTTTCTTAATGGGCTTGTGTGTGCCTGTCCTAAGGATGCTTCTTCGCGAGCGCAAAAACCTACCCTTATTCTGGCTGGGGACATCTGTGTACCCTTCAGGCGTTCTTCTTGGGGTTGTGCCTTTCGTCGGCTCAGACACACAGCTGCAATATGCCCTTGTTTGCCGCATGCCCGGCAGGTAGCGGAGCGGAACTTGCAGTCGGTTCTCCTGTGGCGACCTCCACAACCGATGCACTTGAGCGGAGCCGAAGAGCTTCCCTTCTGGTTCTCTTCCTTCGCGGGGTGTAGACGGTCGACTTCCTCGTCCGGATCCTCCTCGGAGTTTCGTCGTACGTCTTCCTGGTGCACGGACGCACCCTCTGCACTGTTTCTGATCGGCCGCATGTTTTTGATAGCGCCGCCTGCTGCTTCTTCTGCGGTGACTTCCCTTAAG
>NW_024098897.1:0-3239 GCF_016545835.1 Crotalus tigris
GTTTTTTGTCTTTAGGGGGTGTTTTTCGGGTTTAGGGGTGTTTTTTCGGGTTTAGGGGGTGTTTTTTGTCTTTAGGGCGTGTTTTTTGGGTTTAGGGGTGTTTTTTCGGGTTTAGGGGGGTTTCTTGTCTTTAGTGGGTGTTTTTTGGGTTTAGGGGTGTTTTTTCGGGTTTAGGGGGGTTTCTTCTCTTTAGGGGGTGTTTTTTGGGTTTAGGGGTGTTTTTTCGGGTTTAGGGGGGTTTCTTGTCTTTAGGGGGTGTTTTTTGGGTTTAGGGGTGTTTTTTCGGGTTTATTGGGGTTTTTTGTCTTTAGGGGGTGTTTTTCGGGTTTAGGGGTGTTTTTTCGGGTTTAGGGGGTGTTTTTTGTTTTTAGGGAGTGTTTTTTGTCTTTAGGGGGTGTTTTTTGGGTTTAGGGGTGTTTTTTCGGGTTTAGGGGGATTTCTTCTCTTTAGGGGGTGTTTTTTGGGTTTAGGGGTGTTTTTTCGGGTTTAGAGGGGTTTCTTCTCTTTAGGGGGTGTTTTTTGGGTTTAGGGGTGTTTTTTCGGGTTTAGGGGGGTTTCTTGTCTTTAGGGAGTGTTTTTTGGGTTTAGGGGTGTTTTTTTGGGTTTAGGGGGGTTTCTTGTCTTTAGGGGGTGCTTTTTGGGTTTAGGGGTGTTTTTTCGGGTTTAGGGGGGTTTCTTGTCTTTAGGGGGTGTTTTTTGGGTTTAGGGGTGTTTTTTCGGGTTTAGGGGGGTTTCTCGTCTTTAGGGGGTGTTTTTCGGGTTTAGGGGTGTTTTTTGTCTTTAGGGGGTGTTTTTCGGGTTTAGGGGTTTTTTTGTGTTTAGGGGGGTTTTTTGTCTTTAGGGGTGTTTTTCGGGTTTAGGGGTGTTTTTTCGGTTGAGGGGGGTTTCTTGTCTTTAGGGGGTGTTTTTTGGGTTTAGGGGTGTTTTTCGGGTTTAGGGGGGTTTCTTGTATTTAGGGAGTGTTTTTTGGGTTTAGGGGTGTTTTTTCGGGTTTAGGGGGTGTTTTTTGTCTTTAGGGGGTGTTTTTTGGGTTTAGGGGTGTTTTTTCGGGTTTAGGGGGGTTTCTTGTCTTTAGGGGGTGTTTTTCGGGTTTAGGGGTGTTTTTTCGGGTTTAGGGGTGTTTCTTCTCTTTAGGGGGTGTTTTTTGGGTTTAGGGGTGTTTTTTCGGGTTTAGGGGTGTTTCTTGTCTTTAGGGGGTGTTTTTTGGGTTTAGGGGTGTTTTTTCGGGTTTAGGGGTGTTTTTTGTCTTTAGGGTGTGTTTTTTGGGTTTAGGGGTGTTTTTTCGGGTTTAGGGGGGTTTCTTCTCTTTAGGGGGTGTTTTTCGGGTTTAGGGGTGTTTTTTCGGGTTTAGGGGGTGTTTTTTGTCTTTAGGGGGTGTTTTTTGGGTTTAGGGGTGTTTTTTTGGGTTTAGTGGTGTTTTTTCGGGTTTAGGGGGATTTCTTCTCTTTAGGGGGTGTTTTTTGGGTTTAGGGGTGTTTTTTCGGATTTAGGGGGGTTTCTTGTCTTTAGGGGGTGTTTTTTGGGTTTAGGGGTGTTTTTTCGGGTTTAGGGGGGTTTCTTGTCTTTAGGGAGTGTTTTTTGGGTTTAGGGGTGTTTTTTTGGGTTTAGGGGGGTTTCTTGTCTTTAGGGGGTGCTTTTTGGGTTTAGGGGTGTTTTTTCGGGTTTAGGGGGGTTTCTTGTCTTTAGGGGGTGTTTTTCGGGTTTAGGGGGTGTTTTTTGGGTTTAGGGGTGTTTTTTCGGGTTTAGGGGGGTTTGTTGTCTTTAGGGAGTGTTTTTTGTGTTTAGGGGTGTTTTTTCGGGTTTAGGGGGGTTTCTTGTCTTTAGGGGGTGTTTTTCGGGTTTAGGGGTGTTTTTTCGGGTTTAGGGGGTGTTTTTTGTCTTTAGGGGGTGTTTTTTGGGTTTAGGGGTGTTTTTTCGGTTGAGGGGGGTTTCTTGTCTTTAGGGGGTGTTTTTTGGGTTTAGGGGTGTTTTTTTGGGTTTAGGGGGGTTTCTTGTCTTTAGGGGGTGTTTTTTGGGTTTAGGGGTGTTTTTTCGGGTTTAGGGGGGTTTCTCGTCTTTAGGGAGTGTTTTTTGGGTTTAGGGGGGTTTCTTGTCTTTAGGGGGGTGTTTTTTGGGTTTAGGGGTGTTTTTTCGGGTTTAGGGGGTGTTTTTTGTCTTTAGGGGGTGTTTTTTGGGTTTAGGGGTGTTTTTTCGGGTTTAGGGGGGTTTCTTGTCTTTAGGGAGTGTTTTTTGGGTTTAGGGGTGTTTTTTCGGGTTTAGGGGGTTTTTTTGTCTTTAGGGTGTGTTTTTTGGGTTTAGGGGTGTTTTTTCGTGTTTAGGGGGGGTTTTGTCTTTAGGGGGTGTTTTTCGGGTTTAGGGGTGTTTTTTCAGGTTTAGGGGGTGTTTTTTGTCTTTAGGGGGTGTTTTTTTGGGTTTAGGGGTGTTTTTTCGTGTTTAGGGGGGTTTTTTGTCTTTAGGGGGTGTTTTTTGGGTTTAGGCTTGTTTTTTCGGGTTTAGGGGGTTTCTTGTCTTTAGGGGGTGTTTTTTGGGTTTAGGGGTGTTTTTTCGGGTTTAGGGGGGTTTCTTGTCTTTAGGGGTGTTTTTCGGGTTTAGGGGTGTTTTTTCGGGTTTAGGGGGTGTTTTTTGTCTTTAGGGGGTGTTTTTTGGGTTTAGGGGTGTTTTTTCGGGTTTTTAGGGGGTTTCTTGTCTTTAGGGGGTGCTTTTTGGGTTTAGGGGTGTTTTTTCGGGTTTAGGGGGGTTTGTTGTCTTTAGGGAGTGTTTTTTGTGTTTAGGGGTGTTTTTTCGGGTTTAGGGGGGTTTCTTGTCTTTAGGGGGTGTTTTTTGGGTTTAGGGGTGTTTTTTCGGGTTTAGGGGGTTTTTTTGTCTTTAGGGGGTGTTTTTTGGGTTTAGGGGTGTTTTTCGGGTTTAGGGGGGTTTCTTCTCTTTAGGGGGTGTTTTTCGGGTTTAGGGGTGTTTTTTCGGGTTTAGGGGGTGTTTTTTGTCTTTAGGGAGTGTTTTTTGTCTTTAGGGGGTGTTTTTTGGGTTTAGGCGGTTTCTTGTCTTTAGGGGGTCTTCTTTGGGTTTAGGGGTGTTTTTTCGGGTTTAGGGGGGTTTCTTGTCTTTAGGGGGTGTTTTTCGGGTTTAGGGGTGTTTTTTGTCTTTAGGGGGTGTTTTTTGTCTTTAGGGGTGTTTTTTGGGTTTAGGGGTGTTTTTTCGGGTTTAGGGGGTGTTTTTTGTCTTTAGGGAGTGTTTTTTGGGTT